>NC_057813.1:68613449-68913449 GCF_018294505.1 Triticum aestivum
GCATATGTATATATATATATATATATACTGCATATGTATATGTATATATGCAGTATATATATATATATATACTGCATATGAGTTACAATTAGGATACAACATGTATTGCTTGGGGTATACTCCAAGTCGGCTGGTCTACCGCCGTGTCCTTCTCCAACTCCTTCTCCAACAGATGGTGTCAGAGCTCTCAGCCTCAAGGGTGGTGGCCTTGCTGGTGCTTCGCAGTTACCCCGGCAAGGCTCTTGTCGGGGCTACGTAGGCCGCCCCGACAAGGGTGTTGCCGGGGGAGGTCTAGCTTGTCTTCTGCTCTGTATTCTCTGGCTTGAATACTGTCTTGGTAGTCTTGTATCTTTTCTTCCACTGCCCCGCCAAGCCTTGCCAAAGGTGTGGCTACGACTGCTGCACAAGTAAGAGGTACAGGAAGGCCCATACTTTTGTACAGCGACACCTCACAATGCGGCGCCGCCGCGAGCTTGCTGGCCCCGTCCCTCCCGTCCTCCTCTGCATGCTCGCCGGCCCCGCGGCACGCTGTCCTTCTCCGCTGTTGTAGCAGCTGCTCACCGACGTCCTCTTCTGCATGCTCTGGGCAACCACCACGGCGCCCCTCCAGCAGCAACAGCCGCGCATCACCGACGTCGTCTGCGGCCAAGGGACAGAAGACCCCTCCAGCAGCAGCAGCCGCGCACCACCGACGTCGTCCGCGGCCAAGTGACAGAAGACCTCTCCGGCAGCAGCTCCCGCGGACGCCAAGGTCGTCATTCCAGCAGGCCTACTAGGTGGAGTGCAAGCGCGGACCCTTTCTGCTGTCGCTGCTTTGTGTTCAAGCGGCGCGGCCGGGCGGGATGGCGCTGCGGCGAGGTGGAACAGGGCGGGGCGGGCAAGAGAGCGAGCAAGAGGGCGAGCTGCATCTGTTTGGGGTTCGGGCGCGCTCTGCGCGTTGGGGCCAGATGCTCCCAGCGTCTGTCCGTGCCTGGACGTCCGCCACAATCGCACCTCAGACGGACAAAAACAGACGTTCGTTTGGAGTCTAGCGTTGGAGTTGCCCTAATCAAACAAGCACTGATAAACATGTGGATGACCTTTATCAGTCGAAGCGGGACGTCACGTGAACCAATTTTTGGTTGAATGGTTATGAGTTCAAGTCCTAGAGTTGACACTGGTGCTCACATTTTTCTGGATTTATATCAGTCCTTCCGGCAACGTGCGTTTAGTGGGAGGAGACATTTCCGTCGACTACGAAATCGTTTACGGCGACTTTGTCAATCTCAATATGATGTGCCGGCTCAGTGTCTCGAAGATGCTCACAGAATAACAGAGCGTGTGCGTGCGTTTATAAAAGTAAATTTATGTGCACATGTGTTAGTGTCTGCTAATGCGTTTTAAGAAAAAGCAAGCCGTCACGTCTCGCCACTATGTTCCGTGTCCCTAGTAGGGCTGCAAGAAAAGCTCAAGGCTCATGAGCCGTTCGAGATCGACTCGTTTTTTGACTCGACTTGAGATCGACTCGAAAAGAAACAAGCTGAGTTTGAACATTTTGTGTAGCTCGACCGGGAAACGAGCTGATCTTGAGCCAATGTTGACACGCTCGATTTTAGCTCGATAGATCGACAGAATATCATTATGTTAAATGATCATGCCATATATTAAATGGAAATAAGACAATTTATTACCATATATGTTGTCCATATTTTTTTTCATTTTATTTACCAACCAACATGGAAACTTAATTAAGTGCAGAGAATATTTAGGCATGTGTTAAATAT
Organism: Triticum aestivum; assembly: GCF_018294505.1. NCBI lineage: Eukaryota > Viridiplantae > Streptophyta > Magnoliopsida > Poales > Poaceae > Triticum > Triticum aestivum. The sequence goes on from NC_057813.1 coordinate 68,615,213, forward strand.
CCTATATTTTTGAAAAAGGTTCCCAGCATATTCAACTTAATTTTTTTGTTTTCATCCATAGACTTATATTTTTTTTATCATCTCATTTAGCCCGAAACTAACTCGAGATCGACTCGAGATCATTACAAGCTGAGACGAGTCATTTTCTATAGCTCGATCATGAGCTTCACTCAGTTTGAGCTCGCTCGAATTTTTATATGAGTTGAGTTGAGCCAACTCCAACTCACTTGAGCTCGACTCATTTGCAGCCCTAGTCCCTAGGTCGTACCCAGGAGCGAGTCACACGCTGACACCACCCGTTTCATTTTTTTCACGGGATAGCTCAGTTCGTGCTCCAGCTGGTAGGCGATCTGGATCGATCGTGCTGTGTACCACCACTGTGCTTAGCTACTGCCGTCGACGTGCGAGTTTACGGCTCTGCTTTTCTTACCGGCCGCGTCAGCGTCATCACGAGGTTAGGTTAGGTTAATTATTGGGCGGTGAAAAACCTGCCCGGCACGCACGTGGTGGCCACGCCACGCGTGCGTAGCGTAGTACGTCGCCGTGCCGACCCGACTCGACGACCCCCTTTTTCCCCGCGACGCGCGCGGACCCGTGAACGTGCGGCTCACCTCGTCCCCGCAGGCCCTGTCCCCCTCCACCCTCCCCCGCGCGCGCGGTGCATGCACCTCCGGCCCGGAGGAATCCCGTGTATCTCGCTCGCTCCGTCGGTCTCGCCGGCTGGCCGGCCCCTTTGCTTATCTTTTCTGGCCAAGTGTACCGCCTTCTGTCTCCAGGTCACCGCCCCGCTGCAGCTGCAGGAGAAAGGAGAAGAACCTGGCCAGAGTTTATCGGTCTGTACGTCCCATGGGTGCTAGTATTATTTTATTTTTATAAATAAAAATTATTAAGAGTGCATGGAGGCGTGTGGCGTTGTGTAATCGAACATTTTGTCCGCACTCCCGGTGCAGCTGCAAGCAGGTGCCAGGTAGAACCTGGGCGACGCGTCGTGAGACGCAAGTCGTCGCGTGTCTAGCCATGTAGGGGTTGAGAACCTGTGACTCGGAGGATTTCTGCCTACACTTTGCTTCCAAAAGCGTGGCGCTTCGGGAAGGACGCTCACCTAATGCGTGAGGAATTCTCGTTCGGCATCGGTTGTGCCTGGAAAGGTTGTGGTTCGGCGCAGGCATTTTTGCCCAGTAGAAATCTCGCGGGAAAAGGCCGACTTTATATAAAGAATCACGACTGGCTCATGGCGGAAAGAGGACCGTGCAGTCCAACGTCTTTGTACACATGGTCTATAGCAATAGACTTCAAGAAAAAGGAACCGATGTTCTCAGAAGAAAAGGATGATAGTACTTGTTCGGTTTGGCCACACTCTTCATGAGTAACATGTCACGTGGCACTAAAAGGAGGCCACATGGCATATTAAGAGCATCTCTACCATTTCTCCGTAATTTAACAAGTTAAACCATTTCCCTAGATTTAAATCCTAATAATTTGAAACTTGTGTGAGTTTTGCACGCATATACTGCTTCTTCTAAGTTCTAAACTCCCAAAAACTCTTGCGTAAACAACAATTGAACTTCATTTCCAGCAGCATTTGAACTATTTTTCAAAAGAAAAACATTCGAACTTTTTTAGCTGACATTTGAACTTAATTAAACATCATGTAAATTCCAAGCACGCCAACATAGTGCTAACCATACTTACATCACATAACATCAACAATTACGCATGTATCTCACTAATTCTTCTTCAACTAGGGCTCTGTTAAGTATCTTTGTGCTCCTTCATAGTGGGCATGCTAATTGTATCCACTATCGATTTCCTCAATTTGCAACCTTTGGGGATATTCCACAGATTTTTTAGATTGTCGTTGTCGAACAGAGTAGTCAGAGGAAATCATCACGATATTCTTCTTCATAGCCTAGGCAGCCTTCCCCTTGACAATCTTGACCTCTAGCTCGATGAATGCCTCCCCAAGCTCCCTCTTTTGGCCCTCCATAGTAAGGCGACAGGTCGTGAGGTGACGTGTGGAAGTTATGGCGAGGGTTGCGGAGGCCAACGACGGGCAAAGCCAACAGTGGGGAGATGGCAGGTGTCCGGGGCCAAGAAGGCGATTTTTGGGAGGCGACAAAAGTGTTCGAAGAGAGGCGGCAGTTACATGAGGCGACAAAAGCATCCACTGGTGGGAAGACAATGTAGGCCGCGGACACAAACGACGTCAAGATTGAAAGCGGAGAAGACAGTATACATGACGATGGGGAAGGTGAGATATCCTCTCGCCAATTCTAAGCTTTTGGGACGGGATTAGAAGGGGAAGAATATCCCAATATGCGTGGATAAGAGGCATTGTTTTGGGGACATCCTGAAAATTCACTGGTAGCTAAAATGTATAGAGGGATGATTTAGTGCCTTTAACTTTTTAAGTACCCCCCTCGTTCTGAACTAAAAGATGTTCTAATTTTTTTAGTATCAAATGTATGTAGATGCTTTTTAGTGTGTTTATTCGTGTCAGTTTGTATGTAAACTATATCAAAACATCTAAAATGTTTTATAATCCAAAACACATGTGATACTATTTACTGTTATTAATATTAAAATGGAGGGCTTAAGATAGACTAGAATATAATCTCTAGTGTGAAATTGTAGGGCCAACCAAAAAAATCATACTTGGACAATCTAAAAAATCTATGTTTTTACAACATATATACAGTGTATATCTATAACTCAAAAAATCAGCTCAAAATGGATCTACAATTAGAGATTTGAAGTTGACACTAACAAAATTGACTATGAATAGTAGAGTATCACTTCTGGTTGAATAGTAACATTTGACATTGTTCACATTTAATATATTTTTTCTGTCAGAGCATCTACATCGGACTTGACAAATCCAACCCCACAAACGCCCGCAGACGCGTCCACAGACAGTGACTGATCACGCCTCAAATAATCCATTCCACAACGGGATGCCTCAAATTAGAAATCTCAAATCTATACTACTACACGCAACGTAAACCCAATGTCTAGCGGAGCTGTCCGGCTCAGCCATGGCCATGTCCGGCAGCTGATTGCGCTTCCCAGAGTGTTGGCTCGGTCACCGGAAAGGTAGAGCAGGGCATGGGACACGAGCAGGCTCACAGGACTCAAGGCGGCGCTGTCTACCATGCCCTACTCTTCCCCTTCGGAGCTCGAAACCCTGACGATGTCGGTGGACGTCAGATTGATGATGGATCCGTCCTGTGGTGAGCCGGCGGTATCCGACACGACACGGTTGCGGCGCTCAGACTAGTGCACCATACGGGGCGCCGAAGAATGCGACTCTGCCTCACCAACGTCCACTGTCGTGAGGGCTGTCGCTGTCTCGCATGGTGGGCACACTGCGCCATGTTTGCCTCGGAGGATGCCTATGGTGTGTCTTCATGCTTGGCATGCCAACAGAGTTGTTGCGCGTCCGCCACTGCGTTCGGACGCCAGGCGGATTGCACAGCCTCCGGTGAGGCAGCGATGCCAAACCTCATGAAGAATCCATGCGTCATTTGGACAGACGCAATGAATTTCTGACGGAAGGACTCCGAGCGCTGCCGTCGGGCGGCCTCCTCCTGGGAGCGGCGGAGTGTAAGCGCATCCAGTGCCCCTTAGTGATTTTGGTGTATTGAAGACTTATAGGTTAAGGGACTGATGCGTTTGTGAGTGTACATAGGTTTATAAGTCTATGAGGAGTTTGATATTTACAGAGAAAGTTGACCCCTAAAAATGAAGTTCTTCAACTGAAGACTTTGAATTTCTGAAGACTTTCTAGAGACTTTGAAAGTGAAGAAATTGGTGTTGTTGGGGAACGTTGCAGAAAATAAAAAATTTCCTACGGTTTCACCAACATCCATCTATGAGTTCATCTAAGCAACGAGTGATAGGAGTGCATCTACATACCTTTGTAGATCGTGAGCGGAAGCTTTCAAGAGAAAGGGGATGATGGAGTCATACTCGCCGTGATCCAAATCACCGATGACCAAGTGCCGAACGGACAACACCTCCGCGTTCAACACACGTACGGAGCGGATGACGTCTCCTCCTTCTTGATCCAGCAAGGGGGAAGGAGAGGTTGAGGAAGAAGACTCCAGCAGCAGGACGACGGCGTGGTGGTGGTGGAGAGGCAGTACTCCGACAAGGCTTCACCAAGCACTTAACGGAGGAGGAGAGGTGTTGGGGAGGGGAGGGGCTGCGCCTAGGATCAGGTGTTCAGCCCTCCCCTCGCCCCTCTATTTATAGGGGAAGGGGGAAGGGGGCCGGCCCCCTCTAGATGAGATCTAGAGGGGGGCGGCGGCCAGGGAGGGGGCTTGCCCCCCAAGCAAAGGGGGGCGCCCCCTTTAGGGTTTCCCCCCAACCCTAGGCGCATGGGCCCAAGGGGGGAGGGCACGCCCAGCCCACCAGGGGCTGGTTCCCTGCCCCCTACGGCCCATGGGGCCCTCCGAGAGAGGTGGCCCCTCCCGGTGGACCCCCGGAACCCCTCCGGTGGCCCCGGTACAATATCGATACGCCCCCGAAACTTTCCGGTGACCGTATGACAACTTCCTATATATAAATCTTCACCTCCGGACCATTCTGGAACTCCTCGTGACGTCCGGGATCTCATCCGGGACTCCAAACAACATTCGGTAATCACATACAAGTCTTCCTAATAACCCTAGCGTCACCGAACCTTAAGTGTGTAGACCCTACGGGTTCGGGAGACACGCAGACATGACCGAGACAGCTCTCCGATCAATAACCAACAGCGGGATCTGGATACCCATGTTGGCTCCCACATGCTCCTCGATGATTTCATCGGATGAACCACGATGTCGAGAATTCAATCAACCCCGTATACAATTCCCTTTGTCAAACGGTACGTTACTTGCCCGAGACTCGATCGTCGGTATCCCAATACCTCGTCCAGTCTCGTTACCGGCAAGTCACTTTACTCGTACCGTAATGCATGATCCCGTGACCAAACACTTGGTCACTTTGAGCTCATTATGATGATGCATTACCGAGTGGGCCCAGAGATACCTCTCCGTCATACGGAGTGACAAATCCCAGTCTTGATCCGTGTCAACCCAACAGACACTTTTGAAGATACCTGTAGTGCACCTTTATAGTCACCCAGTTACGTTGTGACGTTTGGTACACCCAAAGCACTCCTACGGTATCCGAGAGTTACACAATCTCATGGTCTAAGGAAAAGATACTTTGACATTGGAAAAGCTCTAGCAAAACGAACTACATGATCCTGTGCTATGCTTAGGATTGGGTCTTGTCCATCACATCATTCTCCTAATGATGTGATCCCATTATCAACGACATCTAATGTCCATAGTCAGGAAACCATGACTATCTGTTGATCAACGAGCTAGTCAACTAGAGGCTTACTAGGGACATATTATGGTCTATGTATTCACACGTGTATTACGATTTCCGGATAATACAATTATAGCATGAATAAAGACAATTGTCATGAACAAGGAAATATAATAATAATCCTTTTATTATTGCTTCTGGGGCATATTTCCAACAGTCTCCCACTTGCACTAGAGTCAATAATCTAGTTACATTGTGATGAATCGAACACCCATAGAGTTCTGGTGTTGATCATGTTTTGCTCGCGAGAGAGGTTTAGTCAAGAGATCTGCGACATTCAGATCCGTATGTACTTTGCAAATATCTATGTCTCCATCTTGAACATTTTCATGGATGGAGTTGAAACGACACTTGATGTGCCTGGTCTTCTTGTGAAACCTGGGCTCCTTGGCAAGGGCAATAGCTCCAGTGTTGTCACAGAAGAGTTTGATCGGCCCCGACGCATTGGGTATGACTCCTAGGTCGGTGATGAACTCCTTCAGCCAAATTGCTTCATGCGCTGCCTCCGAGGCTGCCATGTACTCCGCTTCACACGTAGATCCCGCCACGACGCTCTGCTTGCAGCTGCACCAGCTTATTGCTCCACCATTCAACATATACACGCATCCGGTTTGTGACTTAGAGTCATCCAGATCTGTGTCGAAGCTAGCATCGACGTAACCCTTTACGGCGAGCTCTTCGTCACCTCCATAAACGAGAAACATGTCCTTTGTCCTTTTCAGGTACTTCAGGATATTCTTGACCGCTGTCCAGTGTTCCTTGCCAGGATTACTTTGGTACCTTCCTACCAAACTTACGGCAAGGTTTACATCAGGTCTGGTACACAGCATGGCATACATAATAGATCCTATGGCTGAAGCATAGGGGATGACACTCATCTCTTCTTTATATTTTGCCGTGGTCGGGCATTGAGCCGAGCTCAATCTCACACCTTGCAATACAGGAAAGAACCCCTTCTTGGACTGATCCATTTTGAATTTCTTCAAAATCTTATCAAGGTATGTGCTTTGTGAAAGACCTATGAGGCGTCTCGATCTATTCCTATAGATCTTGATGCCTAATATGTAAGCAGCTTCTCCAAGGTCCTTTATTGAAAAACACTTATTCAAGTAGGCATTAATGTTGTCCAAAAATTCTATATCATTTCCCATCAAAAGTATGTCATCTACATATAATATGAGAAATGCTACAGAGCTCCCACTCACTTTCTTGTAAACACAGGCTTCTCCATAAGTCTGCATAAACCCAAACGCTTTGATCATCTCATCAAAGCGAATGTTCCAACTCCGAGATGCTTGCACCAGCCCATAAATGGATCGCTGGAGCTTGCATACTTTGTTAGCGTTCTTAGGATCGACAAAACCCTCCGGCTGCATCATATACAGTTCTTCCTTAAGATACCCGTTAAGGAATGTCGTTTTGACGTCCATCTGCCATATCTCATAATCATAGTATGCGGCAATTGCTAACATGATTTGGACGGACTTCAGCTTCGTTACGGGAGAGAATGTCTCATCGTAGTCAACCCCTTGAACTTGTCGATAACCCTTAGTGACAAGTCGAGCTTTATATATGGTAATATTACCATCCGCGTCCGTCTTCTTCTTAAATATCCATTTGTTTTCTATCGCTCGCCGATCATCGGGCAAGTCTGTCAAAGTCCATACTTTGTTTTCATACATGGATTCTATCTCAGATTGCATGGCTTCAAGCCATTTGTTGGAATCTGGGCCCGCCATCGCTTCTTCATAGTTCGAAGGTTCACCATTGTCTAACAACATGATTTCCAAGACAAGGTTGCCATACCACTCTGGTGTGGAACGTGTCCTTGTGGACCTACGAGGTTTAGTAGCAACTTGATCCTAAGTACCTTGATCATAATCATTAATTTCCTCTCCAGTTGGTGTAGGCACCACAGGAACATTTTCCCGAGCTGTACTACTTTCCGGTTCAAGAGGTAGCACTTCATCGAGTTCTACTTTCCTCCCACTTACTTCTTTCGAGAGAAACTCTTTTTCCAGAAAGGATCCGTTCTTGGCAACAAAGGTCTTGCCCTCGGATCTTAAGTAGAAGGTATACCCAATGGTTTCCTTAGGGTATCCTATGAAGACGCATTTTTCCAACTTGGGTTCGAGCTTTTCAGGTTGTAGTTTCTTGACATAAGCATCGCATCCCCAAACTTTTAGAAACGACAGCTTAGGTTTCTTCCCAAACCATAATTCATACGGTGTCGTCTCAACGGATTTAGACGGCGCCCTATTTAAAGTGAATGTAGCTGTCTCTAGAGTGTATCCCCAAAATGATAGCGGTAAATCGGTAAGAGACATCATAGATCGCACCATATCCAATAGAGTGCGATTACGATGTTCGGACACACCGTTACACTGAGGTGTTCCAGGCGGCGTGAGTTGTGAAACGATTCCACATTTCCTTAAGTGTGTACCAAATTTGTGACTTCAGTATTCTCCTCCACGATCTGATCGTAGGAACTTTATCTTTCGGTCACCTTGATTCTCTACCTCATTCTGAAATTCCTTGAACTTTTCAAAGGTCTCAGACTTGTGTTTCATCAAGTAGACATACCCATATCTACTCAAGTCATCAGTGAGAGTGAGAACATAACGATATCCTCCGCGAGCCTCAACGCTCATTGGACCGCACACATCGGTATGTATGATTTCCAACAAGTTGGTTGCTCGCTCCATTGTTCTAGAGAACGGAGTCTTGGTCATTTTTCCCATGAGGCATGGTTCGCATGTGTCAAATGATTCATAATCTAGAGACTCTAAAAGTCCATCAGCATGGAGCTTCTTCATGCGCCTGACACCAATGTGACCAAGGCGGCAGTGCCACAAGTATGTGGGACTATCGTTATCAACTTTACATCTTTTGGTATTCACGCTATGAATATGTGTAACATTATGTTCGAGATTCATTAAGAATAAACCATTGACCATCGGGGCATGACCATAAAACATATCTCTCATATAAATAGAACAACCATTATTCTCGGATTTAAATGAGTAGCCATCTCGTATTAAACGAGATCCAGATACAATGTTCATGCTCAAACTTGGCACTAAATAACAATTATTGAGGTTCATAACTAATCCCGTGGGTAAATGTAGAGGTAGCGTGCCGACGGCGATCACATCGACCTTGGAACCATTCCCGACGCGCATTGTCACCTCGTCCTTCGCCAATCTCCGCTTATTCCGCAGCTCCTGCTGTGAGTTACAAATATGAGCAACGGCACCGGTATCAAATACCCAGGAGTTACTATGAGTACTGGTAAGGTACACATCAATTACATGTATATCAAATATACCTTTAGTGTTGCCGGCCTTCTTGTCCGCTAAGTATTTAGGGAAGTTCCGCTTCCAGTGACCCTTCCCCTTGTAATAAAAGCACTCAGTCTCAGGCTTGGGTCCATTCTTTGACTTCTTCCCGGCAGCTGGCTTACCGGGCGCGGCAACCTCTTTGCCGTCCTTCTTGAAGTCCTTCTTACCCTTGCCCTTCTTGAACTTAGTGGTCTTATTGACCATCAACACTTGATGTTCTTTCTTGATTTCAACCTCTGCTGACTTCAGCATTGAAAATACTTCAGGAATGGTCTTCACCATCCCCTGCATATTGTAGTTCTACACAAAGCTCTTGTAGCTCGGTGGGAGCGACTGAAGGATTCTGTCAATGACCGCCTCGTCTGGGAGGTTGATCTCCAGCTGGGACAGGAGGTTGTGCAACCCAGACATTTTGAGTATGTGCTCACTGACAGAACTGTTTTCCTCCGTCTTACAACTATAGAACTTGTCGGAGACTTCGTATCTCTCGACCCGGGCATGAGCTTGAAAAACTATTTTCAGCTCCTCGAACATCTCATATGCTCCGTGTTTCTCAAAACGCTTTTGGAGCCCCGGTTTTAAGCTGTAAGGCATGCCGCACTGAACGAGGGAGTAATCATCAGCACATGACTGCCAAGCATTCATAACGTCTTGGTTCTCTGGGATGGGTGCTTCACCTAGCGGTTCATCTAGGACATATGCTTTCTTGGCTGCTATGAGGATGATCCTCAGGTTCCGGACCCAGTCCGTATAGTTGCTTCCATCATCTTTCAGCTTGGTTTTCTCTAGGAACGCGTTGAAGTTCATGTTGACATGAGCGTTGGCCATTTGATCTACAAGACATATTTTGCAAAAGTTTTAGACTAAGTTCATGATAATTAAGTTCATCTAATGAAATTATTGAATGAACTCCCACTCAGATTAGACATCCCTCTAGTCATCTAAGTGTTACACGATCCGAGTCGACTAGGCCGTGTCCGATCATCACGTGAGACGGACCAGTCATCATCGATGAACATCTCCATGTTGATCGTATCTTCCATACGACTCATGTTCGACCTTTCGGTCTCTGTGTTACGAGACCATGTATGTACATGCTAGGCTCGTCAAGTTAACCCTAAGTGTTCTGCATGTGTAAAACTGTCTTACACCCGTTGTATGTGAACATAAGGATCTATCACACCCGATCATCACGTGGTGCTTCGAAACGACAAACTTTAGCAACGGTGCACAGTTAGGGGGAACACTTTCTTGAAATTATTATAAGGGATCATCTTATTTACTACCGCCGTTCTAAGTAAACAAGATGCATAAAACATAATAAACATCACATGCAATTATATAAAGTAGTGACATGATATGGCCAATATCATATAGCTCCTTCGATCTCCATCTTCGGGGCTCCATGATCATCTTCATCACCGGCATGACACCATGATCTCCATCATCATGATCTCCATCATTGTGTCTTAATGAAGTTGTCACGCCGACGACTACTTCTACTTCTATGGCTAACGCGTTTAGCAATAAAGTAAAGTAATTTACATGGCGTTCTTCAATGACACGCAGGTCATACAAAAATAAAGACAACTCCTATGGCTCCTGCCGGTTGTCATACTCATCGACATGCAAGTCGTGATTCCTATTACAAGAACATGATCTCATACATCACAATATATCATTCATCATTCATCACAACTTCTGGCCATATCACATCACATGACAATTGCTGCAAAAACAAGTTAGACGTCCTCTAATTGTTGTTGCATCTTTTACGTGGCTGCAATTGGGTTCTAGCAAGAACGTTTTCTTACGTACGAATAACCACAACGTGATTTTTGTCAACTTCTATTTACCCTTCATAAGGACCCTTTTCATCGAATCCGCTCCAACTAAAGTAGGAGAGACAGACATCAGCTAGCCACCTTATGCAACTAGTGCATGTCAGTCGGTGGAACCTGTCTCACGTAAGCGTACGTGTAAGGTCGGTCCGAGCCGCTTCATCCCACAATACCGCTGAAGCAAGAAAAGACTAGTAGCGGCAAGCAAGTTGACAAGATCTACACCCACAACAAATTTGTGTTCTACTCGTGCAATAGAGAACTACGCATAGACCTAGCTCATGATGCCACTGTTGGGGAACGTTGCAGAAAATAAAAAATTTCCTACGGTTTCACCAAGATCCATCTATGAGTTCATCTAAGCAACGAGTGATAGGAGTGCATCTACATACCTTTGTAGATCGTGAGCAGAAGCTTTCAAGAGAAAGGGGATGATGGAGTCGTACTCGCCGTGATCCAAATCACCGATGACCAAGTGCCGAACGGACAACACCTCCGCGTTCAACACACGTACGGAGCGGATGACGTCTCCTCCTTCTTGATCCAGCAAGGGGGAAGGAGAGGTTGAGGAAGAAGACTCCAGCAGCATCACGACGGCGTGGTGGTGGTGGAGAGGCAGTACTCCGACAGGGCTTCGCCAATCACTTAATGGAGGAGGAGAGGTGTTGGGGAGGGGAGGGGCTGCACCTTGGATCAGGTGTTCAGCCCTCCCCTCGCCCCTCTATTTATAGGGGAAGGGGGAAGGGGGCCGGCCCCCTCTAGATGAGATCTAGAGGGGGGGCGGCGGCCAGGGAGGGGGCTTGCCCCCGAAGCAAAGGGGGGCGCCCCCTTTATGGTTTCCCCCCAACCCTTGGTGCATGGGCCCAAGGGGGGGCGCGCCCAGCCCACCAGGGGCTGGTTCCCTGCCCCCTACGGCCCATGGGGCCCTCCGAGAGAGGTGGCCCCTCCCGGTGGACCCCCGAAACCCCTCCGGTGGCCCCGGTACAATACCGATACGCCCCCGAAACTTTCCGGTGACCGTATGACAACTTCCCATATATAAATCTTCACCTCCGGACCATTCCGGAACTCCTCGTGACGTCCGGGATCTCATTCGGGACTCCAAACAACATTCGGTAATCACATACAAGTCTTCCTAATAACCCTAGCGTCACCGAACCTTAAGTGTGTAGACCCTACGGGTTCGGGAGACACGCAGACATGACCGAGACGGCTCTCCGGTCAATAACCAACATCGGGATCTGGATACCCATGTTGGCTCCCACATGCTCCTTGATGATTTCATCGGATGAACCATGATGTCGAGGATTCAATCAACCCCGTATACAATTCCCTTTGTCAAACGGTACGTTACTTGCCCGAGACTCGATCGTCGGTATCCCAATACCTCGTTCAGTCTCGTTACCGGCAAGTCACTTTACTCGTACCATAATGCATGATCCCGTGACCAAACACTTGGTCACTTTGAGCTCATTATGATGATGCATTACCGAGTGGGCCCAGAGATACCTCTCCGTCATACGGAGTGACAAATCCCAGTCTCGATCCGTGTCAACCCAACAGACACTTTCGGAGATACCTGTAGTGCACCTTTATAGTCACCCAGTTACGTTGTGACGTTTGGTACACCCAAAGCACTCCTACAGTATCTGAGAGTTACACGATCTCATGGTCTAAGGAAAAGATACTTTGACATTGTGAAAGCTCTAGCAAAACAAACTACACGATCTTGTGCTATGCTTAGGATTGGGTCTTGTCCATCACATCATTCTCCTAATGATGTAATCCCGTTATCAACAACATCTAATTTCCATAGTCAGGAAACCATGACTATCTGTTGATCAAGGAGCTAGTCAACTAGAGGCTTACTAGGGACATATTATGGTCTATGTATTCACACGTGTATTACGATTTCCGGATAATACAATTATAGCATGAATAAAGACAATTATCATGAACAAGCAAATATAATATTAATCCTTTTATTATTGCCTCTAGGGAATATTTCCAACAGGTGTGACCTTGAAGACTTGGCAATCATTCGAGGAACATGAAGCGTGAAGACTTTTGTTTTTATAGTTTCATTTTCTCCTTCTTGAGTCATAGGAAATACCATACTATTAAAGGGGGTCGAGAAAATACTAAGGAAAAATTTCCATGTGATGCCCAACTCAAAATCCTACACCTACCAATCCCTTCGAGTGAAGCCATTGGAAATCTCGCATAGTTCAATCATATTCTTCAGTGACAGAGACGAAGTTCTTCTGGTCTCTGAGGAATTTGTTCTGACTGAAGAGTTAGGAATTCGCCAGTGCGGATTGCCTACAAAGTGAGGAATATGATAGCCCTGAGGTATTTGAGAGTCAAATATTCTGACCGTTGTTGTGCTACGCGCCAGCTGTCCCAAAATATCTACCCACCTAACGGTCATATCAGACAAGGGCATTTATGTCTTATAATATTGGGCTGCTCCCTAGGCTATAAATAGCCGCCCCCTACAACCACTAGCTGGTTGGCTGCTCCGAGAGAAACTGACACTTGTCATTTGAGAGCAACCCATCCTCCGAGGACTTTGAGCAAAAAATATCAAGTGAGGAAAAACCAAACCCCAAACCTACAAACCCCAAAGTGATTGAGCATCACTGAAGAGATTGATCCTGCGTGGATCCGATGCTTGTTTCCTTTGAAGACTGTGCTTCTTCCAGACGGTTAGGCGTCAAGGTCTAGAGCATCCAAGAGGAATTGTGAATCGCCGAGTGACCGAGTTTGTGAAGGTTCGGAAGTCACCTGAAGACTTTCCACGAGTGATTGGGCGAGGTATGTGTGACCTTAGCTCAAGGAGAATACGTTGAGGATTGTGTGTCTGGGACTGGGTGTCCTCGAGTTTAAATACTCAGCCGCTCCAACCAGATGTACAACTGAGACAGCAGTTGGAACTGGTCTACTAAATCATTGTCTTCACCGAGCTTACTGGTTCTATTTCCTCAACTCTTTAATTTCCTCATCTCTGTTGTAGTGTGCTTGTTCTCATCTGTTTGAAGACTTTAACTGAAGACTTTCTCAATTTCCTCAGTTCAATTTCTTCTGTCTGTCCGTCTTCACCTTGTGTTATCCTGTGTTTACGTTTTCTGTACTCTATGCTTGTCTTCATTTCATCATGATGACTATGCGTGTGTTCTGCTATGTTTACTTTTGAGTACTTATTCCGCTGCAAGTAGTTCTTCATTTAGGAATTTCCTCACCAGAAAATTCCTCAGTGAAGAATTCATAAAAATCGCCTATTCACCCCCCTCTAGTCGATATAACGCACTTTCAATTGGTATTAGAGCAAGGTACTCCCTTGTTCTGTGTGATTTTGGTTTAACCGCCTGGAGTTTCAGTTATGTCGACTGCAGGATTGAGGAACGTATCATGTCCCATCTTTGACGGTCATGAGTATCCTCGATGGAAGGCCATGATGAAAAAGCGACTCATGGCTATGGACAGCGAGCTGTGGACCGTCACTAAGATCGGTCTTCCCGATCTATGCAAGATGGCGGAGGCTGATGACATTCGCAAGTACACGCTACTTAACCTCACAGCGAAGGATGTCATCTGCTCCTGTCTGTCCCGAAATTAGTTCAGGAACGTCATGCACCTCAATCACGCGAAGCTAATCTGGGACCGTCTCTCTAAGTTCTATGAAGGTCATCGAACCCATCAAGATCCTTGGTTTGAGGATTACAAGGACTCTCTCAATGCGATGATGTTCAAACCAGAATTATCATCCTCTACACCCTGCCTCATGGCAAACAGTGCGAAGGTAACCGAATGCTATCTATCTGAGTCCAGTGATGATGAATCTGGTGATGAATTTGGACCTAGCTATGTCAAACTTGCTTCCCTTGCCACTAAACAACAAAGAGCTTTGGAAAAAGTTCAATACATGCTAAATAAGAGTGATGATATGTTGGGTGAAGAAATGGATCAGTCAAAAGCTTTGGCTGAAAGTGTTCAGAGGCTTCATTCCAAGTTTGACGACCTTCAAGGTCATCATAACACTCTCTTATATGATCACGAGAAGCTTTCTTTTGAACTTCTTCAAAGAAAGCAAGATCTTGAGAAGCTAAGAGTGAGTTATGAAGATCTTCAGAAGGAGCGTGATTCATTACTTGCTCAACAAATCAGCGCTAATCAGGAAGAATTTGATCCTCCATGTCTGAAGTGCATTGAACGTGAATCTTCTAATTCTTCACCTGAATGTTCAAATGCTTCTAATGTTACAAATTCTTCACATGTCTCTGCTATCACTAATTCCTCATCTGAGGACATTGCTAGTATCACTGATGATGCAGGTCTGAAGGAATTGTACATGACAGGAATGTACAAAACCTCAAAGGGCATCAGACTCTTTGTGATGTGCTTAAAACGCAGATCCTCAACAGGAACCCTAGGAAAGAGGGTATTGCTTTTGAGAGGAAACTCAATGCTGATGGAACATATTGGAAGCCTGAGCAGTACCCCAAAACCTCATGGGTTGCTGCAAAGGGACCTCCAGTTGATCCACCCAATTTATCTGGCTTTACATTTGAATCTCCTCATTCTTCTGATGAGTCATTTGACTCCAACTATAAATTGTTCAAAATTCAGAATGGTGAAGTATTTGCTAGATATGTTGGCACTAACTACGGGAATGGTTCCCCTATGAAGAAAGTCTGGGTTCCCAAAAGTTATCATGAAAGTCTTCAGGTGAATGTCCTCGTGACACTGGCAGTGAAGAACAGGAACCCCAGATCCAATTCTTCATATGGACCTAATTCTTCACATGGATCCAATTCCTCAAAAGGATCAAAATCCTCATATGACCATCATCATGCTAACCCTTCAGTTTCGCAGGGTAGAGCTAATGGTTATGAATATGAGTATTATTCTTCAAATCATTATGTTCATAAGTCCTCGAAGAATTTCTCTGCTTATTCATATGCTTACCCTAACCCCTCTTATGTGAAACGAAGCGGACTGGCTTCTATGCCACCCTTCTCATATGGTGCACGCAGAGTGATGAATTCTTTACCACCACTTCAGATGTGGGTGGTGAAGAAAAAGAACTAATCTCTTATGCAGGGTCAGGTCTCCAGACAAGCTCAAAACGTCTGAAGAATTTACTGGAGACCTGTATTTGCCTGAAAGGATGCATGCTAATCATGAAGAAATGATTGTTCATTTCACATGTCCTCATACTCATTTATCTGTGCTATTGCTTGATGAAATTGATCTGATGATATTGATGTTATATTCTTCACTGATGAAGTATATGAGTTCGTAAGTTGCGCTAATTCATCTGCAGGATGATCAACCCAAAGCAAACGAGTGGGTCCTCGATAGTGGATGTAAGAATCACATAACTGGTGACAAGAATCTTTTGATGGATGCTCCTTTATCACCGTCACATCTGAAGCATATCATCTTCGCTGACAAAGGCAAAAGTCAGGTATTGGGTCTAGGTAAGGTTGCGATCTCAAAGGATCAACACATGGACAAAGTCATGCTTGTCGAGTCCTTAGGATACAACCTCATGTCTGTCTCAATGCTTTGTGATCTTGATATGGTTGTTGTTTTTGGCAAATATCGTTGCGTTGTGATCATGGAAGCTGACAATTCCAAAGTCTTCGAAGGCTTTAGGAGAGGAGACTTGTACATTGTTGATTTCTCTACAGGACCACAACTGGCCGTATGCCTACTAGCAAAAGCTTCAGAAGGCTGGCTATGGCATAGACGACTTGGTCATGCTAGCATGAGGAATTTTCACACGCTTGCGAAGAAGAAGCATGTCATTGGCATTGAGAATGTCAATTCCTCAAGGATCACTTATGCGGAGCTTGTGAAGCTGGAAAGATGACCAAGGCCAAGCATCCAGCGAAGACTATCATGACCACCACTCGACCATTTGAATTGCTTCACATGGATCTCTTTGGTCCTAATCATTATTCTGCTGTTACAAATGATGCATCTCTATATGGCTTTGTTATCGTTGATGATTATTCTCGTTACACATGGGTGCACATTGTCACTTACAAACATGAGGTGCAGGAAGTCTTCAAACGATTTACCTCGAGGGCTTCAACCAACTTTGGTGTGAAGATCAAGCACATCAGAAGTGACAATGGGACTGAGTTCAAGAATTACGGTCTTGATGGCTATCTTGATGAACTTGTTATTACTCATGAGTTATCTGCTCCTTATACTCCTCAGCAGAATGGCGTCGTGGAGTGCAAGAACAGAACCCTCGCTGAAATGGCTCGCACTATGCTTGATGAATACAAGACACCTCGTCGTTTCTGGATTGATGCAATTGATACTGTGTGCCACATCATCAACAGAGTATATCTTCACAAATTCTTCAAGAAGACTGCCTATGAACTCCTCACTGACAAGAAACCCAATGTAAGTTACTTCAAAGTCTTCGGTGCTAAATGTTGGATTAGAGATCCACATCACAATTCTAAATTTGCACCGAAAGCACATGAGCGTTTTATGCTTGGTTACGAAAAGGACTCGCACACCTACAGAGTCTTCAACAACATTCTTCACAAGGTTGTTGAAACTATAGATGTGCGGTTCGATGAAACTAATGGCTCGCAAAGAGAGCACATACCTTCTATGATAGATGAACCAGCACCCGAGGATTCTATCAAGTTCAAGGCTACTGAGGATGTCATTCCTACTGAAGAATCTGCTGAAGAATTCATTCCAGAACATGATGAACGTCGAGCTGGTGCACCTGAAGGCAATGGTGCTAAAGAAAATGCTCCTGAAGGGAATGCTGATCAAATTCCTCGAAGACAACCCACTCATCCTCGCATTGCTAACAAAGTGCAAGTCGAGAAGATCATCGATGACACTGAAGCACCAGGTCCTCTCACTCGCTCAAAGGATTCACATTTATATAACTTCTGTGGGCACTTTGCTTTTGTCTCTATCACAGAGCCCACTAAGGTAGATGAAGCATTTCTAGAGCCTGAGTGGATTCAAGCTATGCAAGAAGAATTATATCAGTTCGAGCTCAACAATGTCTGGGAACTAGTCAAACATCCAGATCCTCGCAAGCACAACATCATTGGCACAAAATGGATCTACCGCAACAAGCAAGATGAAAATGGCCTTGTGGTGAGGAATAAGGCACGGCTTGTAGCTCAAGGCTACACACAGGTTGATGGTATTGATTTCGATGAAACTTTTGCACCTATTGCTAGACTTGAGGCTATTCGCAGATTGCTTGCTTACGCTAACCATCATAATATCACTTTATATCAAATGGATGTGAAAAGTGCATTCCTCAATGGTAAGCTTGAGGAAGAAGTATATGTTGCTCAACCCCCGGGTTTTGAAGATCCAAAGAATCCTGACAAAGTCTTCAGACTCAACAAGGCCATGTATGGCCTCAAGCAAGCCCCTCGGGCGTGGTATGATACTTTGAAGGAATTCCTCATGAAGAAAGGCTTCAAACCCGGTTCACTTGACCCAACTCTTTTCACTAAATCTTACGATGATGGTTTGTGTGCCAAATATATGTTGATGATATTATCTTTGGCTGTACTGACCAATGTTATAGTGATGAATTTGCCTATATGATGAGTGAAGAATATCAAATGTCTATGATGGGAGAATTGAAATTCTTTTTAGGTCTTCAAATTCGTCAACAGCACAATGGCATATTCATATCTCAGGAGAAATACCTCAAAGATGTATTGAGGAAATTCGTCATGCAAGACTGCAAAGGGGTCAAAATTCTAATGCCCACAAATGGCCATCTATGCACTGATGAAAATGGTAAAGACTTCGATCAAAAGGTATACCGCTCCATGATTGGCTCTTTATTGTACCTATGTGCATCTAGGCCAGATATTATGCTTGGTGTTTTCATGTGTTCCCGATTTCAAGCTATACCGAAGGAAACACACCATAAGGTTGTGAAGCATATTCTTCGATATCTAGCTCACACACCAACACTTGGATTATGGTATCCCAAGGGCTCTTCATTTGATCTCATTGGATATTCAGACTCTGACTATGTTGGCGATCGCGTGGACTGCAAGTCAACATCAGGCACATGCCATTTCCTCGGACGATCTTTGGTCTGTTGGTCCTCGAAGAAACAGAACTGCGTATGACTCTCCACTGCAGAAGCTGAGTACATTGCTGCTGGATCATGCTGTGCTCAATTACTATGGATGAAGCAAACACTCAAGGACTATGGCATCAACATGAAGAATGCGCCTCTCTACTATGACAATGAGATCGCTATCAAGATTTCTCATAACCCAGTTCAGCACTCGAAGACAAAGCACATCCAGATTCGTCATCATTCTCTTCGAGATCATGTGTTGAAGGGCAACATCTCCATCGACCACGCTAGCACTGAAGACCAACTGACCGATATCTTCACTAAGCCCTTGGATGAGAAGAGATTTAGCAAGTTGCGGTGTGAGCTCAATATCCTAGAATCTTCGAATGTTCTCTGAAATGGACACACATCCTAACACTTATGCTAACTTGATGACTTAGATGCGCAACACACGAAGTAACATTTTTCTTCAATCAATGATGACTAACCCTCTAAGTGTGAAGAAATAAATGAAGAAATTGATTCTGAGAGCCCTACAACATTTGTACGCGGTGTCTGAAATCAGCTTTCTTATACGGTGGGTTACGCCACCAACCAAAGTTAAAAATCTTCAATTTGAGTTTTTCTTCGTTTTTGAAATTCCTCAGTTTTTCAAATTGATTTCTTCAAGTTGAGCTCAATATATATATGAGTTTTATGTCCTCTATAGCATTCACTTATTGCTATTTCTTCAAGTTGATTTCTTCTGCTAAGTGAATGTGATCGGACCCTTCCCCCTCTATGCTAAACACAACCCACTCTATTCACAAATTCTTCAAGTACGTTCTAATTTGAAACTCGTTCAAAATCTTCACTGTGTCCTTGATAGCTGAAGAAATTGTGAACGGAAACTTAAAACAATCTTATCTAAATTTTCGGCTTTGCCGCTCAAACCGCTTCGCATCCCATGACAATACTTATCTATTCACCCACGATACTACAAGATCGCCACCTCACAGTACGTGCGTGACACATGTCACATGAATAAGAAAGGCCACTGGCACGTTCGTCCGAAATCTTCGAATGTACAGTTTTTCACTGCCACTATAAATACCCCTGCCTCTTCCTCACTTCACTTTTACTCCGCTCGACCTCACTCTCGCTCGAGCTTCTCGAAACCCTAGCGCCGCCGCTACTTCATCGTCGCCGGTGAGGAAGAGCTTCACTGCCTCGACCTCGTCGCTGTCGTACTCGTGCCGGTTGCGGATTTCTTCACTCCGCCGCCGCCGTAGCCGTCTTCCTCTACCGAGTTAGGGCGTGGAGGATCTGAACGGACGAACTTCACTCCTATTCTTCCCAGTTCATCGTGTTCTTCACTTCGGGTAATTAAAAGTTACTTTTACTACCCGCTTTGATTCATGTGTTTTTCTTGAAAATATTCAAAGGTGTTTGTTCTTCAAATATTCACACACTAAACACCTCACATGTTATATGTTCTTGATTCATTTCTCTAAGCAATGATTTTCTTCAAGATTCCTCAATTGTGTGGACTCACAAATCTGTACAACTCTGGAACCTAAGATAAAGAACGCTTAGTGAAATTCTTCAAGACTCATCTGGTCAAATTCCTCAAACCTATTCTTTTTGAAAATCTTCTGAGAACCCATATGACCTCTCCAAATTCCTCGCAACTATACTCTGTTCACAGGTACAAATGTCCGCTGCTGAATCACTAGGTTCTCATCAACTTAACTCATTTGCAGCGTTCCTCGAAGAAAAGTTGCATACCTCTTCAGAAACTTCAGTTGTTCATATTCCTCAGCTGAAGAAAATGGGCGATAGTAAGAAGGCACAGAAGGGAGGAAAGAGGCCTGAGGTCAATACTGAAATCCCTGAGGACATTTATGCTGGGTACTGCACACCCCCTGAGGAAGATAGAAATCAGCGCAAGGTGCACATTCAAAAGATAGAGAGGAGATGGGCACGAGAATGGAGGGAGTACAGGCATGTTAGTCCCAAGTACATGAAGAAATTCGTGCTCAACCCTCCATGCTCAAGACCTCCATTAGCACCTGGCCAACTGGCAGATCCCACCAGCCTCAAGCGCGGTGAGGACTATGCTGATGAATGGGCAAAGCTCCAGGCTAAACTGGCCAAGCAAGCAAAGGAAGCAGTGAAGAAATTCAATGCAGACTCTGCTGCTGCTGTTACCGCTGCTGAGGCCTCTGCTAGTCAGCCGAAGAAGGTGATGCCAAAGAAGCCTGCTCACAAGTCAAGCGCTTCATCTTCAAAGCCCTCACAGCAAATTCCTCAGTCTGCTCCTCCTCCTCCAAAGTCCTCAGTTCCTCCGACAAAGTCTTCAGCTGCTCCGACCAAATCCTCGGCACCTGTGCATCACGCCACGTGCCAAAGGACAACTGGCATCTCTATTGCCTCAGGAGCATCTGCTAGCTCCACTGCTGCACCAAATTCCTCAGCTGGCCCCTCTCTGCTGAAGAAAAAGACCACTGCTGGACGAGGCCTTCGACCAAGTACTCACAAGTGTTGGGGAACGTAGTAATTTCAAAAAATTTCCTACGCACACGCAAGATCATGGTGGTGACATAGCAACGAGAGGGGAGAGTGTTGTCCACGTACCCTCGTAGACCGTAAGCGGAAGCGTTATGACAACGCGGTTGATGTAGTCGTACGTCTTCACGATCCGACCGATCCAAGTACCGAACGTACAGCACCTCCGAGTTCAGCACACGTTCAGCTCGATGACGATCCCCGGACTCTGATCCAGCAGGGTGTCGGGGATGAGTTCCGTTAGCACGACGGCGTGGTGACGATGATGATGTTCTACCGGCGCAGGGCTTCGCCTAAACTCCGCGACGATATGATCGAGGTGTAATATGGTGGAGGGGGGCACCGCACAAGGCTAAGGAACGATCCGTAGATCAACTTGTGTTGTTATGCCTAGAGGTGCCCCCTGCCCCCGTATATAAAGGAGGGAGGGGGAGGTGCGGCCGGCCAGGAGGGGCGCGCCAGGAGGAGCCCTCCTCCCACCGAGAGTAGGACTCCCCCCCCCTTCCTTGTTGGAGTAGGAGAAAAGGAAAGAGGGGGAGAGGAGGAAGGAAAGGGGGGCCGCACCCCTTGTCCAATTCGGACCAGAGGGGTGCTGCGCGCCTCCTTCCTTTCAGCCTCTCTCCTCTATTCCCGTATGGCCCAATAAGGCCCATATTCTCCCCGGCGAATTCCCGTAACTCTCCGGTACTCCGAAAAATACCCGAATCACTCGGAACCTTTCCGAACTCCGAATATAGTCGTCCAATATATCGATCTTTACATCTCGACCATTTCGAGACTCCTCGTCATGTCCCCGATCTCATCCGGGACTCCGAACTCCTTCGGTACATCAAAACTCATAAACTCATAATATAACTGTCATCGAAACCTTAAGCATGCGGACCCTACGGGTTCGAGAACTATGTAGACATGACCTAGAACTATTCTTGGTCAATAACCAATAGCGGAACCTGGATGCCCATATTGGCTCCTACATATTCTACGAAGATCTTTATCGGTCAAACCGCATAACAACATACTTTGTTCCCTTTGTCATCGGTATGTTACTTGCCCGAGATTCGATCGTCGGTATCCAATACCTAGTTCAATCTCGTTACCGGCAAGTCTCTTTACTCGTTACGTAATGCATCATTCCGTAACTAACTCATTAGTCACATTGCTTGCAAGGCTTATAGTGATGTGCATTACCGAGAGGGCCCAGAGATACCTCTCCGACAATCGGAGTGACAAAACCTAATCTCGAAATACGCCAACCCAACATGTACCTTTGGAGACACCTGTAGTACTCCTTTATAATCACCCAGTTACGTTGTGACGTTTGGTAGCACCCAAAGTGTTCCTCCGGTAAACGGGAGTTGCATAATCTCATAGTTACAGGAACATGTATAAGTCATGAAGAAAGCAATAGCAACATACTAAACGATCAAGTGCTAGGCTAACGGAATGGGTCATGTCAATCACATCATTCTCCTAATGATGTGATCCCATTAATCAAATGACAACACATGTCTATGGTTAGGAAACATAACCATCTTTGATTAATGAGCTAGTCAAGTAGAGGCATACTAGTGACTATATGTTTGTCTATGTATTCACACATGTATCATGTTTCCGGTTAATACAATTCTAGCATGAATAATAAACATTTATCATGAAATAAGGAAATAAATAATAACTTTATTATTGCCTCTAGGGCATATTTCCTTCAGTCTCCCACTTGCACTAGAGTCAATAATCTAGTTCACATCGCTATGTGATTTAACACCAATATTCACATCTGCATGTGATTAATACCCATAGTTCACATCATCATGTGATCAACACCCAAAGGGTTTACTAGAGTCAATAATCTAGTTCACATCGCTATGTGATTAACACCCAAAAGAGTACTAAGGTATGATCATGTTTTGCTCGTGAGAGAAGCTTAGTCAACGGGTCTGTCATATTCAGAGCCGTATGTATTTCGCAAATATTCTATGTCCACAATGCTCTGCACGGAGCTACTCTAGCTAATTGCTCCCACTTTTAATATGTATCCAGATTGAGACTTAGAGTCATCTGGATTGGTGTAAAAGCTTGCATCGTTGTAACTTTTACGACGGGCTCTTTTATCACCTCCATAATCGAGAAACATCTCCTTAGTCCTCACTAAGGATATTCTTGACCCATGACCAGTGATCTACTTATTAGATCAAAATTGTATTCCTTTGCCAAACACAGAGCAAGGTATACAATAGGTCTGTTCACAGCATAGCATACTTTATAGAACCTATGACTGAGGCATAGGGAATGACTTTTCATTCTCTTTCTATTTTCTGCAATGGTCGGGTCTTGAGTCTTACTCAACTTCACACCTTGTAACACAGGCAAGAACTCCTTTCTTTGACTGTTCCATTTTGAACTATTTCAAAAATTTATCAAGGTATGTACTCATTGAAAAATCTTATCAAGCGTCTTGATCTATCTATATAGATCTTGATGCTCAATGTGTAAGCAGCTTCACCGAGGTCTTGCTTTGAAAAACTCTTATTCAAGTATCCTTTCATGCTATCCAGAATTTCCATATCATTTCCAATTAACAATATGTCATCCACATATAATATTAGAAATGCTACAGAGCTCCCACTCACTTTCTTGTAAATACAGGCTTCTTCAAAAGTCTGTATAAAACCATATGCTTTGATCAACTCATCAAAGCATATATTCCAACTCCGAGATGCTTGCACCAGTCCATAGATGGATCGCTGGAGCTTGCACAATTTGTTAGCACCTTTAGGATTGACAAAACCTTCTGGTTGCATCATATACAACTCTTCTTTAAGAAAACCATTAAGGAATGCAGTTTTGTTTATCCATTTGCCAGATTTCATAAAATGCGGCAATTGCTAACATGATTCAGATAGACTTAAGCATAGATACGAGTGAAAAACTCTCATCGTAGTCAACACCTTGAACTTGTCGAAAACCTTTTGCGACAATTCTAGCTTTGTAGATAGTAACACTATCAGCGTCCGTCTTCCTCTTGAAGATCCATTTAATCTCAATGTCTCGCCGATCATTGGGCAAGTCAATCAAAGTCCATACTTTGTTTTCATACATGGATCTTATCTCAGATCTCATGGCCTCAAGCCATGTTGCGGAATCTGGGCTCACCATCGCTTCTTCATAGTTCGTAGGTTCGTCATGGTCTAGTAACATAACTTCCAGAACAGGATTACCGTACCACTCTGGTGCGGATCTTACTCTGTAAGACCTACGAGATTCTGTAGTAACTTAATCTGAAGTTTCATGATCATCATCATTAACTTCCTCACTAATTGGTGTAGTAGTCACAGGAACAGATTTCTGTGATGAACTACTTTCAAATGAGGGAGCAGGTACAGTTACCTCATCAAGTTCTACTTTCCTCCCACTCACTTCTTTCAAGAGAAACTCCTTCTCTAGAAAGGATCCATTCTTAGCAACGAATGTTTTGCCTTCGGATCTGTGATAGAAGGTGTACCCAACAGTTTCCTTTGGGTATTCTATGAAGACGCACTTCTCCGATTTGGGTTCGAGCTTATCAGGTTGAAAACCTTTTTCATATAAGCATCGCAACTCCAAACTTTAAGAAACGACAGCTTAGGTTTACTGCTAAACCATAGTTCATACGGTGTCGTCTCAACGGATTTAGATGGTGCCCTTTTAAACGTGAATGCAGCTGTCTCTAATGCACAACCCCAAAACGATAGTGGTAAAACCGATAAGAGACATCATAGATCGCACCATATCCAATAAAGTGCGGTTACGACGTTCGGACACACCATAACGTTGTGGTGTTCCAGGTGGCGTGAGCTGTGAAACTATTCCACATTGTTTTAATTGAAGACCAAACTCGTAACTCAAATATTCGTCTCCGCGATCAGATCGCAGAAACTTTATTTTCTTGTTACGATGATTTTTCCACTTCACTCTGAAATTCTTTGAACCTTTCAACTATTTCAGACTTATGTTTCATCAAGTAGATATACCCATATCTGCTCAAATCATTTTGTGAAGGTCAGAAAATAACGATACTTGCCACGAGCATCAACACTCATTGGATCGCATACATCGGTATGTATTATTTCCAATAAGTCAGTAGCTTGTTCCATTGTTCCGGAGAACGGAGTTTTAGTCATCTTGCCCAAAAGGCACGGTTCGCAAGCATCAAATGATTCATAACCAAGTGATTCCGAAAATCCATCTTTATGGAGTTTCTTCATGCGCTTTACACCGATATGACCCAAACGGCAGTGCCACAAATAAGTTGCACTATCATTATTAACTTTGCATCTTTTGGCATCAATATTATGAATATGTGTATCACTATGATCGAGATCCAACAAACTATTTTCATTGGGTGTATAACCATCGAAGGTCTTATTCATGTAAACAGAATAACAATTATTCTCTAACTTTAAATGAATAACCGTATCGCAATAAACACGATCAAATCATGTTCATGCTCAACGCAAATGCCAAATAACATTTATTTAGGTTTAACACTAATCCCGAAAGTAT
This sequence comes from Triticum aestivum, assembly GCF_018294505.1. Lineage (NCBI taxonomy): Eukaryota > Viridiplantae > Streptophyta > Magnoliopsida > Poales > Poaceae > Triticum > Triticum aestivum. Next base: position 68,640,970 of record NC_057813.1, read on the forward strand.
AGGGAGTGTGCGATGATGATCATATCAATCTTGGAACTACTTCCAACACTCATCGTCACTTCCCCTTCAACTAGTCTCTGTTTATTCTGTAACTCCTGTTTCGAGTTACTAATCTTAGCAACCGAACAAGTATCAAATACTCAGGAGCTACTATAAACACTAGTAAGGCACACATCAATAACCTGTATATCAAATATACCCTTGTTCACTTTGCCATCCTTCTTATCCACCAAATATTCAGGCATTTCCGCTTCCAGTGACCATTTCCTTTGCAATGTAAGCACTCAGTTTCAGGCTTTGGTTCAGCTTTGGGCTTCTTCGTGGGAGTGACAACTTGCTTGTCATTCTACTTGAAGTTCCCTTTCTTCCCTTTGCCTTTTCTTGAAACTAGTGGTCTTGTCAATCATCAACACTTGATGCTCTTTCTTGATTTCTACCTTCGTCGATTTCAACATCACGAAGAGCTCGGGAATTGTTTTCGTCATCCCTTGCATACTATAGTTCATCACGAAGTTCTACTAACTTAGTGATGGTGACTAGAGAATTCTGTCAATCACTATCTTATCTGGAAGATTAACTCCCACTTGATTCAAGTGATTGAAGTACCCAGACAATCTGAGCACATGCTTACTAGTTGAGCGATTCTCCTCCATCTTTTAGCTAAAGAACTTGTTGGAGACTTCATATCTCTCAACTCGGGTATTTGCTTGAAATATTAACTTCAACTCCTGGAACATCTCATATGGTCCATGACGTTCAAAACGTCTTTGAAGTCCCGATTCTAAGCCGTTAAGCATGGTGCACTAAACTATCAAGTAGTCATCATATTGAGCTAGCCAAACGTTCATAACGTCTGCATCTGCTCCTGCAATAGGTCTGTCACCTAGCGGTGCATTAAGGACATAATTCTTCTGTGCAGCAATGAGGATAAACCTCAGATCACGGATCCAATCCGCATCATTGCTACTAACATCTTTCAACACAATTTTCTCTAGGAACATATCAAAATAAACATATGAAAGCAACAACGCAAGCTATTGATCTACAACATAATTTGCAAAATACTACCAGGACTAAGTTCATGATAAATTTAAGTTCAATTAATCATATTACTTAAGAACTCCCACTTAGACAGACATCTCTCTAGTCATCTAAGTGATCACGTGATCCAAATCAACTAAACCATAACCGATCATCACGTGAGATGGAGTAGTTTTCAATGGTGAACATCACTATGTTGATCATATCTACTATATGATTCACGCTCGACCTTTCGGTCTCCGTGTTCCGAGGCCATATCTGCATATGCTAGGCTCGTCAAGTATAACCTGAGTATTCTGCGTGTGCAAAACTGGCTTGCACCCGTTGTAGATGGACGTAGAGCTTATCACACCCGATCATCACGTGGTGTCTGGGCACGACGAACTTTGGCAACGGTGCATACTCAGGGAGAACACTTCTTGATAATTTTAGTGAGAGATCATCTTAAAATGCTACCGTCAATCAAAGCAAGATAAGATGCATAAAGGATAAACATCACATGCAATCAATATAAGTGATATGATATGGCCATCATCATCTTGTGCTTGTGATCTCCATCTCCGAAGCACCGTCGTGATCACCATCGTCACCGGCGCGACACCTTGATCTCCATCGTAGCATCTTTGTCGTTTACGCCATCTATTGCTTCTACGACTATCGCTACCGCTTAGTGATAAAGTAAAGCAATTACAGGGCGTTTGCATTTCATACAATAAAGCGACAACCATATGGCTCCTGCCAGTTGCCGATAACTTCGGTTACAAAACATGATCATCTCATACAATAAAATATAGCATCACGTCTTGACCATATCACATCACAACATGCCCTGCAAAAACAAGTTAGACGTCCTCTACTTTGTTGTTGCAAATTTTACGTGGCTGCTACGGGCTTAGCAAGAACCGTTCTTACCTACGCATCAAAACCACAACGATAGTTCGTCAAGTTAGTGCTGTTTTAGCCTTCGCAAGGACCGGGCATAGCCACACTCGATTCAGCTAAAGTGAGAGAGACAGACACCCGCCAGCCACCTTTAAGCACAAGTGCTCGTAACGGTGAAACCAATCTCGCGTAAGCGTACGCGTAATGTCGGTCCGGGCCGCTTCATCTCACAATACCGCCGAACCAAAGTATGACATGCTGGTAAGCAGTATGACTTGTATCGCCCACAACTCACTTGTGTTCTACTCGTGCATATAACATCAACGCATAAAACCTAGGCTCGGATGCCACTGTTGGGGAACATAGTAATTTCAAAAAAAATTCCTACGTACACGCAAGATCATGGTGATGACATAGCAACGAGAGGGGAGAGTGTTGTCCACGTACCCTCGTAGACCGTAAGCGGAAGCGTTATGACAACGTGGTTGATGTAGTCGTACGTCTTTACGATCCGACCGATCCAAGTACCGAACGTACAGCACCTCCGAGTTCAGCACACGTTCAGCTCGATGACGATCCCCGGACTCCGATCCAGCAAGGTTCGGGGATGAGTTCCGTCAGCACGACGGCGTGGTGACGATGATGATGTTCTACCGGCGCAGGGCTTCGCCTAAACTCCGCGACGATATGACCGAGGTGTAATATGGTGGAGGGAGGCACCGCACACGGCTAAGGAACGATCCGTAGATCAACTTGTGTTGTTATGCCTAGAGGTGCCCCCTGCCCCCGTATATAAAGGAGGGAGGGGGAGGTGCGGCCGGCCAGGAGGGGCGCGCCAGGAGGAGTCCTCCTCCCACCGGGAGTAGGACTCCCCGCCTTCCTTGTTGGAGTAGGAGAGAAGGAAAGAGGGGGAGAGGAGGAAGGAAAAGGGGGCTGCACCCCTTGTCCAATTCGGACCAGAGGGGTGCTGCACGCCTCCTTCCTTTCGGCCTCTCTCCTCTATTCCCGTATGGCCCAATAAGACCCATATTCTCCTCGGCGAATTCCCGTAACTCTCCGGTACTCCGAAAAATACCCGAATCACTCGGAACCTTTCCTAACTCCGAATATAGTCGTCCAATATATCGATCTTTACGTCTCTACCATTTCGAGACTCCTCGTCATGTCCCCGATCTCATCCGGGACTCCGAACTCCTTCGGTACATCAAAACTCATAAACTCATAATATAACTGTCATCGAAACCTTAAGCGTGCGGACCCTACGGGTTCGAGAACTATGTAGACATGACCTAGAACTATTCTTGGTCAATAACCAATAGCGGAACCTGGATGCCCATATTGGCTCCTACATATTCTACGAAGATCTTTATCGGTCAAACCGCATAACAACATACGTTGTTCCCTTTGTCATCGGTATGTTACTTGCCCGAGATTCGATCGTCGGTATCCAATACCTAGTTCAATCTCGTTACCGGCAAGTCTCTTTACTCGTTACGTAATGCATCATCCGTAACTAACTCATTAGTCACATTGCTTGCAAGGCTTATAGTGATGTGCATTACCGAGAGGGCCCAGAGATACCTCTCCGACAATCGGAGTGACAAAACCTAATCTCGAAATACGCCAACCCAACATGTACCTTTGGAGACACCTGTAGTACTCCTTTATAATCACCCAGTTACGTTGTGACGTTTGGTAGCACCCAAAGTGTTCCTCCGGTAAACGGGAGTTGCATAATCTCATAGTTACAAGAACATGTATAAGTCATGAAGAAAGCAATAGCAACATACTAAACGATCAAGTGCTAGGCTAACGGAATGGGTCATGTCAATCACATCATTCTCCTAATGATGTGATCCCATTAATCAAATGACAACACATGTCTATGGTTAGGAAACATAACCATCTTTGATTAATGAGCTAGTCAAGTAGAGGCATACTAGTGACTATATGTTTGTCTATGTATTCACACATGTATCATGTTTTCGGTTAATACAATTCTAGTATGAATAATAAACATTTATCATGGAATAAGGAAATAAATAATAACTTTATTATTGCCTCTAGGGCATATTTCCTTCAACAAGAAGCAAGTCGTCTTCCAAGTTCCCTCTGATGAAGATGAGGCTGATGATGAAGAACTCGCTGAAATCATCAGAGATAGGCAAGCAGGGCCGCTAGAGCCAAAGGTAGCAACGTGCCACTACTGTTGGATCCAAAGTTGATCCTCGACTTCATTGACTTATGGCACAAGGACCCTAACACGCCTTTGCCGGAGATGAATCTCACTCCTGGTCAAAGTCATGTTCTGACTGCCTTCATTGAGGAAGAAAAGTGGAAATTTAAAGAAGGTAGAAAGCTAAAGAAAGCACAATACAAGAAGAAGCGCTACCTCAAGGACAATGTCCTCACTCTCACTCTAGATCAGCTCCTTGCCTTGCAAGCTGAAATCAAGCAATTGAGTGATGAGTTCGATCGCTATTATGCTGATTGGAAGGGAGCCAAGGTTCGGTTCGTCAATCTGATGAAGAAAATCACTTCAAGTGCTGCTCCTTCTGTGCAGATTGAAGTTTCACCGGCTGAAGCATCTGCTCAGCCCACTGAAGAACATGCCAGCAGCGCTGATGACAATCAGGCTACTGAAGAAAATGAGAGTACCAGGGCTGATGACTCCATTCCAGCCGCTGAAGATATTCCCAGGGCATCCACTAGTGGTGCGCCTGAAGAAAATGAAGAAATCAGGGCAACTGCAACAGTTGCGCCTGAGGAAAATGATCCAAAGTCCTCTGCACCTCCTGCGCCTACCCCAACTCCGATCCTTCCATCTGCATTAGATGCGAAGAAGACCAAGGCTGCAGAGTGTGCAACTGTGAAGAAAAGGAAGGCATCAGCTTCATCAGATTCTTTAGCTCCGAAGAAAATGAAGCCTTTGACAAGTTCAACTGAAAATCCAATTGATGCCATTCCTGTATCTTTCATGCCATCAAAGGACCTTGTTCCGTTTGGTGAAGATTATGTGATTCCTGAGGAATCTAATGAAGAAACTCCTTCTGCTGCTTCGACAGAGCAGTTGGATGAAGAAATTGAAGTGGATAAAATCCCTTCAAACCCAGTCGTCTCCTCACCTTTGCCTTAGTTTACTGCTGAAGAGGCAGGTGTTGAAGAAATGGAAGATGAGGAGGTGGACATCGGCTGTACCACACCCGTGCTCAATGATGACTTTTGGGAAAGTCAGCACCCCAACTCTCCGTTGTTCACTCCACTCCAAGCAATTCCTCAGTCCTCGGCTGCTACTGAAATGCAAATGGGATCTGAAGAACCTCATGCAACCCCATCTGTCCTCGAAGAAATTTCAGCCACTAGTGCTGAAGAAAATGTAAATGAAGAATTGAAGACACAGGCTGAAGCTGAAGAAGAGCCTGAAATTCCTCAGCCTGAGGAACCTGAGATTGCGATTCCTGAAGTGGTGATGCAACTGACTGACACTCCTCAGCCCAAGCCAAAGGACCCCTTCTCAAAGAAGCAAAAATTCAAGGCTGATGATTTCTTCGGCGAGCGTGTATTCTTCACTGAATTCAACCCATATGACATGCTCGTCTTAGAAGGAAGCGCTTCTGGACTGCCAGCCTGGCCAACTTTTATTCCTCAGTACTATTCAACAAGGACAAAGTCTTCGACCACGAGCACATTCCTCACGTGGACATGGAATCCATGCCTTGCTTCACACAAGTCCTCAGCATGATTCATGATGCAGGCTTGCTCAACTTCTGCTCTGACATTGTTGACTGGAATGAAGAGCTAATTCTTCAGTTCTATGCGATGCTGCATATCACTGGTGAAGCAAATGACATCAACACTTGGGTGTTGGACTGGATGACCGAAATCACTCACTACAAGGCACCAGCTACTGAATTTCTTCGTGCCTTGCCACTCAGTCCTCCACCTGAAGGTGCTCGTTGTCTGTATGATGAGCCTGAACTCATTGCTCACTATATGCAAGTGCTCATGAAGCCGCTGAAGCCTGGTCAAGCCCCAAGGATCAAATTCCTCGTGAAGGAATTGCTCTATGTGCCAAGAACCATCTATCACATACTGACGAAGACTATGAGTCCTATCAAAGGCCATGACTCATCCGATGAAGAAGTTATCGGGATGATGAAGAATATGCTTTTCAACATAATGCATGGAATCCCCATAAACTATCATGATTTCTTCATGAGGACTCTCGCAAATGTTGCACTTTCACCTTTTGAGCTGAAGTCTTACGCGCCGTGGATCATGAGATTCCTCAGATCAAGGTCTTCACTCAACTACAAGGCTGATTTTCAGAATCACCTCAGCTACCTGCCCTCTATTGAAGTCCTCAAGCGGACAATTTCCTCATCTGATGAGAAGGGCAAGTCACCAGCCGTTATCGATGAAGGCATTCGTCCATTGGATGGTCAGTTCTGCAAAGCCGCATCTTACTCCACCAATGATTACCCTGCCACTCATGATTCTGCTGCCAATGCTACCAAGTCGAGCCCTCAAGCTACTGCTCCTCGTGTGATGATTGACCGTGAGCTGCTTATAAGTCTTCACCAGAAGGTGGATCGAAACCACAAATGGGTTAAGCGTCAGTTTGGTTCCATTCTTCACAACATGACCTCTACACATAATGCAGTGAAGAAAAACCATTACTACCTCCATGAAGTATTTGATCGCACCTGGGCTATTCTGTCACATCTATATGGTGAAGAAGATCTGAAGCAAATGGGCTTCAAGGAAGATTTTGACTGGTCTGCTCCTCCTCCGAAGAAATTCAAGAAGGTCAAGGTTCCTTCCTTGGTGGCCAGTTCATATTCTTCATCACGCGACACGAACGAGTATGAAGACTTGGACGACACTGCAGCAGGCCCTACAACAACTCAAGACCCCAACAATGCTGGCGCTCCTCCATCTTCATGATATCTTCGGGGGCGTTACTCCTCATTTTCAACCCTTTTGCTCATTCGATGACAAAGGGGGAGAAATTTGAGTTAGTCTTCAAGCGGGTCTATCTTATATGGGCATTTTTTGCTAAGTTACAACTCTCGTTCTTCTGATGACTTTGCTGGATCGAGTTGTAATCTTAAGCTCTATGGTGGCCTGATACTTTTGTCGTGTTCTTCTGCATTCTTATTCCTTATTAATGTTAATGCACGCATGCTGAATTACATCAGTCACCATATTTCATCATGCATTTCAAATTCTTCATATTATATGTCAAATGCGTGTATGAATTACAAGATATAGGGGGAGATCTCCATGATTATACTCTTCAAGTGTGCATTGCTTCAAAAGCAAATTCCTCACTATGCACATCTTCAGGGGGAGTTCTTCTATATCTTGCTATCAAATTCCTCAATATCAGTATTTACACTTCATATGTTTATCCCCGTTGAAAACTTAACCTATATTGTCATCAATCACCAAAAGGGGGGAGATTGTAAGTGCATCTAGTGCCCCTTAGTGATTTTGGTGTATTGAAGATTTATAGGTTAAGGGACTGATGCGTTTGTGAGTGTACACATGTCTATAAGTCTATGAGGAGTTTGATATTTACAGAGAAAGTCGACCCCTAAAAATGAAGTTCTTCAACTGAAGACTTTGGATTTCTGAAGACTTTCTGAAGACTTTGAAAGTGAAGAAATTGGTGTGACCTTGAAGACTTGTCAATCATTCGAGGACATGAAGCGTGAAGACTTTTGTTTTTATAGTTTCACTTTCTCCTTCTTGAGTCATAGGAAACACCGTACTGTTAAAGGGGGTCGAGAAAATACTTTTCTAAGGAAAAATTTCCATGTGATGCTCAACTCAAAATCCTACACCTACCAATCCCTTCGAGTGAAGCCATTGGAAATCTCGCACAGTTCAGTCATATTCTTCAGTGACAGAGACGAAGTTTTTCTGGTCTCTGAGGAATTTGTTCTGACTGAAGAGTTAGGAATTCGCCAGTGTGGATTGCCTACAAAGTGAGGAACATGATAGCCCTGAGGTATTTGAGAGTCAAATATTCCGACGGTTGCTGTGCTACGCTCCAGCTGTCCCAAAATATCTACCCACCTAACGGTCATATCAGACAAGGGCATTTATGTCTTATCATGTCGGGCTGCTCCCTAGGCTATAAATAGCCGCCCCCACAACCACTAGCTGGTTGGCTGCTCCGAGAAAAACTGACACTTGTTATTTGAGAGCAACCCATCCTCCGAGGACTTTGAGCAAAAATCATCAAGTGAGGAAAACCCAAACCCCAAACCTAGAAACTCCAAAGTGATTGAGCATCACTGAAGAGATTGATCCTGTGTGGATCCGACGCTTATTTCTTTTGAAGATTGTGCTTCTTTCAGACGGTTAGGCGTCAAGGTCTAGAGCATCCAAGAGGAATTGTGGATCACCGAGTGACCGAGTTTGTGAAGGTTCGGAAGTCACCTGAAGACTTTCCACGAGTGATTGGGCGAGGTCTGTGTGACCTTAGCTCAAGGAGAATACGGTGAGGACTGTGTGTCCAGGACTGTGTGTCCTCGAATTTAAATACTCAGCCGCTTCAATCAGATGTACAAATTAGACAACAGTTGAAACTGATCTACCAAATCATTGTCTTCACCGAGCTTAATGGTTCTATTTCCTCAACTCTTTAATTTCCTCATCTCTGTTGTAGTGTGCTTGTTCTCATATGTTTGAAGATTTTGACTGAAGACTTTCTCAATTTTCTCAGTTTAATTTTTTCTGTCTGTCCATCTTCACCTTGTGTTATCCTGTGTTTACGCTTTCTGTACTCTGTGCTTGTCTTCATTTCATCATGATGACTATGCGTGTGTTCTGCTATGTTTACTTTTGAGTACTTATTCCGCTGCAAGTAGTTCTTCATTTAGAAATTCCCTCACCAGAAAATTCCTCAGTGAAGAATTCATAAAAATCGCCTATTCATCCCTCCTCTAGTCGATATAACGCACTTTCACGAAGCACAAGCCGGACATGCATCTCCTCCTCGGGGCCATGTAGGATAAGCTCGAGGTCAACAAATCTAAATGTGTAAGAGACGGAGGGGAGTGGAGTGAAATGACTAGAGTTTGATCCGCATAACCGATGGGAAGGAATATATATGTTGTCGGATGGGTTAGTATGGGTCGAGTTTGACATGACGGACACGGCCAAAAGTGTCCGGAACTATGTATCTGCTCCATATTTGGACTGTATGGGAATGTTGCGGTATCCCACGGCTACACTTACCACGAGTTCCTAGGACCAGAGCAAACTCTCAGATGCAAACCCCAACCAAGTGCCTCCGCCGTTGATCCCACATCAGACGGCCACGACCATGCCCCGCCCATCCCACCCAATCATCCGCGCACACACGCCAGTAGTGCCGTCGCCTCAGCGAATCTCCTGACACGTATATATGCGCGCCACTCACCCCGCAGCAACGCAAAGCGCGCAACACATCATCACACACCACACCAACCGACCCGTCTACTTTCTTTCGCCTTGCTCTACCCGCGGTCCCACGTGCTCCCAGCCATGTGCGGCGGCGCCATCCTCTCCGACATCATCCCGCCGCCGCGCCGGGCCACCGGCGGCAACGTCTGGCGGGCGGACAAGAAGAGGAGGGCCAGGCCCGACGCCGCCGCGGGGAGGCCCCGCCGCGTGCCCGAGGAGGAGTTCCAGGAGGAGGAGGGCGACGCGGAGTTCGAGGCCGACTTCGAGGGGTTCGTGGAGGCGGAGGAGGAGTCCGACGGCGAGGCCAAGCCCTTCCCCGTCCGCAGGACCGGCTTCTCCGGAGGTAAAAGAAAGGATCCCTGTCGGCCGCGCGTCGATTTGGGTGGTTTTGTTGCTCTGCTCTGAGATGAATAGCAGGTTTCTTGGGCCCGTCCTGAGATAGATAGATCCGGCGTTTAGGTCACCGGTTCGGAGATCCGTTGGATTGCCCTGCTCTGTTCAGGATTTGGGGGGTAGATTTGAGTTCTTAGGTGGGTTGGTGGTTGGAATCGCAGGATTAGCTAGCTGTATCCTTGATTTGTGCTAAATTTCTGCAAATGCTAGCTGCAGCTTACCCCGATTTCATGTCTGAACTTTTATTGTCATGTGACTGAGATGCGGAGAAAAGATCTTTGATGCCACACTGATTAGAGAAGCTTCATATTTTTATATGAAAATATGGTGCTGTATCCCCCGCAAAAGAAAAAGAAAAGAAAATATGGTGCTGTAGCTGTGGCTTGTTTTTTTCGAGGGTAATGCTGTAGCTGTGGCTTGTTCTGGAAAATACGCTTGTTCTGCACTTACGTTCTCTGCAATTTTTTGAGGGGGGAATCTTCTCTCATGAATCATGACACACAATTTTGTGTGACAAGAATCGAACGATTCCGGCACGGCAGTAAGAATCCAGCCACACATGCATGCGAGTTAAAGGGAAACAGCCGCCCGATTCCATGGTCATGTCGAAATAGGATAGCAATTATCATGTGTAGAGCAGTTTCGATTTTGTGTTAAATCGTTCTATGCTCTGTTTTGCATCGTTAATGCCTATAGTCTAATTCCTTGCTAATTTTTTCAAAGGAAGAGTAAGCACAGTTGATGCTTTTTATTTGTAGTGAATGCCTCATCTTTATCTGTTTAAGATCAACCGTCTCATCTTTATCTTACTGCTACATTCAGATGGACTGAAGGCAACTGCTGCTGGTGATGATGACTGTGCCTCAGGGTCTGCTAAAAGGAAGAGAAAGAGCCAGTTCAGGGGCATCCGCCGCCGCCCTTGGGGTAAATGGGCTGCTGAAATAAGAGATCCTCGCAAGGGTGTCCGTGTCTGGCTTGGCACTTACAACTCTGCTGAGGAAGCTGCCAGAGCCTATGATGTTGAAGCCCGCAGAATTCGTGGCAAGAAGGCAAAGGTCAATTTCCCAGAAGAAGCTCCCATGGATCCTCAGCAACGCTGCGCTACCTCTGTGAAGGTGCCCGAGTTCAACACCGAACAGAAGCCAGTACTCAACACCATGGGCAACACAGATGTGTATTCCTGCCCTGCTGTTGACTACACCTTAAATCAGCAATTTGTGCAGCCTCAGAACATGTCGTTTGTGCCTACAGTGAATGCAGTTGAGGCTCCTTTCATGAATTTTTCCTCTGACCAGGGGAGCAACTCCTTTAGTTGCTCAGACTTCAGCTGGGAGAATGATATCAAGACCCCTGACATAACTTCTGTGCTTGCATCCATTCCCACCTCAACTGAGGTCAATGAATCTGCATTTCTCCAGAACAATGGCATTAATTCAACGGTACCTCCTGTGATGGGTGATGCTAATGTTGATCTTGCCGACTTGGAGCCATACATGAAGTTCCTGATGGACGATGGTTCAGATGAGTCAATTGACAGCATTCTAAGCTGTGATGTACCGCAGGACGTTGTCGGCAACATGGGCCTTTGGACCTTTGATGACATGCCCTTGTCTGCTGGTTTCTACTGAGGGAATCGAGGTCGCTGGGTGCCTGTATATATAGACAAAGGTTAGGCATATTCAATGCTGGAAATAAACTCATTGTTATGCACTTCAATTTCCATTTCATTGATCATTATCTTTTATCTTGTTTCAGGAATAAGTATTCTGGACATCAACAAGTGCTTGTGTCTGGTGCCTCTAGAATCGAGCAGTAGCGACGTCAGTCTATGGTTATGTCTAGCTTAAATGGTCAGGAGACCTAAGTCTTTTGCAATAGACCTCTGTCTTGTGCCCCCAGACTATATTATATCTATATATGAAACCAGTATGTGATGGGAACTGCTTATTTTGTATTCCTGTTTCTACCTTATTGTAATTGCTACAAGTGGCTGTAAACCTTTTAACTTTGAAGCCAGTGTTTGGTATGCCGTGCTTATTTTCTCCAATACGCTAGTTCATCATTTGCTGCCATACTGGAAGTCTTTTGGAGTATCCTGCCATGGTTGTTAGTGTAAGTGACATGGCATAAATATATGGTACCATACTGGGCCAGAATCCTCCAAAGTTTATCAAAGTATACATTTACTTGTAACAGTATTCTAGCACAACTTGCAGATACTTGCTTAGGAAAACAGCTTGCTGCTCAAGTGGCATTGGACTAGTTTGCTCTTTTGTGCAAATACATCTTGTATTCAAGTGGAAAGTAGAGAATAGCAGTCGTGGGTCCTTCAGTTGCACCGGACTCTTGAGGTACCTGCCTGAAATGTACATGGCCTAGGGACTTTGTCTGATCGCTCTGTATTTCATAACAAAATCCTGTTTTTGTTGGGTGAAATCTTGACCTCTCTTGGGTTTTGAAGTAGGGAGCAGACCTGTAGGGACTTCTGTAGAAAAGGGAGAATGGACTGTAGATACTCTTGCTTATTACAAATGAGAATTGCATGCTTGATATTGAGAGATCCAATTGGAACCTTTTTTGTTTCCAATGGTCATTACGCTCGCGTTCTTGTTTTAACCCTGTTCAGTAGAAGAACCCAATTGGAAATTTGTATCGCAGTTTGACTAAAAGTCTAGAGTTGCAAAGCTCTTGCATGATGTTGGCCCGGATGGTAATGTACTTAAAAAATCATGTTATTGTTCAATTTTGTTTTCCTAAAGTTGCAAAAGCTGGAAGGAACAGGCTCTGCTTTTGCGTTGGAGGAGAGGGGACAGCTGTACTGAGGCCGAAGACTAGGCGTGTGAATCAAATGACCTGACGTCTAAGCTTTGTGAAACTACTAAGTGAAAGTCTAGGATAAGTGCTCGGCAGCGAGTCAGTTCCTCTCCCAAATCCATCCCAAGTGCTTTAGATATGGAGATCACTGCTTCCGAGGGGTATCCAACACATTTGCCAAAATCGGCCCGCAACCCAGAGATTTCGCTAGAAACTTCATGTATTCCTCCAGCAGTCCTGATCTCAGATTTGATAGGACTCGGAGATAAAACAGCATTCGCTGCATTCTCCGATGCCTCCCATGCCTTAGCCCTGCTACAAGCATAGAAAGGTAATGGCGGTGAAATAAACCTCAAGTCAGCTAGCGTTTCGGAAATGTTAAGTCAAGCATCCCTTCCCACTCTTTATAGGAAGAGTACTGGACCATTCGACAGTACCTTGTCTGGTGCCACAATCACACACAACTTGAATGCTTGATCATGTTGTATTCGGACTGATGAAGACCACATCATATTGATTGTGACTTGTACTGAAGCTTACAACCCCCGCATTGCTTGACAAATGAAATGTTGGGTCGATCCCCATCCTCTCGCTCAAACCCCATTGGAGTTTTTTTTTCCTTTTTTTTTGTGGGTAACCCCCATTGGAGTTAATCCCTCCGAGTACCATATTTGGTAGAGCAAGCTAAAAATCCCTCCCAACACTGAGTTCTATACATGAAACACTAGAAAACATACCAACGAAGAAGACCGTTGGCACGCAACATGAAAAGCAAGGTAACACCAAAGCACCATGAATAAATTTCCAGGATCCCATCGCGACTTGGCAAACCAAGTTTTATGCAATTGATTAATTCACACAGCTGCTATTTCCACAACAAAATTAACAAAAATTCTAGATTACTCTCTCCGATCCATATTAATTGACGTTGTTTTAGTACAACTTTAGTACAGAGTTACACTAGAGCAGCGTCAATCAATTTGGATTGGTGGGAGTACTATTATTTATGTTCGGCCACAAGAAGGCTGGAAGAAGAATTGCTTCAACATTTTACTCGTAGCAGCTTCGACCTCACCGTCTGTTTTTCTATATATTCTTCAACTATCCTTGTTCTGCCTGCACAGATACGGAAGGTTTAATAGTAATCAATGCATGTGAAAAAATAAAATAAAAAGTTAAAAATGAGTCCAAGACTACACACCTACAACCATGCATACCTACATCTTAAGATAGGCACACTAAGAAAAGTTCACTGCGTAGAAAGGAGGCATGAGGAATGCATTTGCTTGGTGCAGTAATCTTCATAAACCATATTCTTTTTTACTTTGTTTGAAAGAGGGCATTTTATTCACTCATAAGAAGCATCAAGGGGATACAAAACTCCACGAGTACACACCCGACCTCTGCATAGTTAGTATGCACAGAACCATCATCGACACATGTGCAGCGCGAACCTGCAATCATCCACTCCCCCCTCCCTAACCGATGCAGCTCCAAGACGATGCATCCAAGAGAGAGAAACAAGTGTTAATGATGTCATTGTCTGATCCGATACCACCCGGACCTAGGGTTTCCCCCGGAGTAGCCGACCGGTAGGCATCAACGGCAACGACGACAACTTCAACAAGGTAACGTCATGCAAAGGCGTCGGCATCGTCGGCCCGGAAAAATTCGAGCACGGCTTTCGCCTCTCATCTCGCCGCAGCCAAACAATCTGGCACGCGGCATGTCGGCCTAGACAAAACCACAACTTCACAACATGTAGGGACCGAGCCACTAGCCATGGACTGGCCAGGAGCCACCGAGCCCAGCCACCGCGAGCCCAAGTGGGAAAACAGTGAATCAAAGTATACCTTTACTTGTGATAGTGTTCTAGCACAATTTTTTTTAGAACGAAGGCTCAAACAGAGCCCAGCTTTGAATTAAGAAAGCCATCAACCGGCCACGATTACAACTCCAAATTACACCACTCACCAACTAAAGAAACGAAGACAAACAACAAAGATACAAGGGCGCAAGGGAGCATCTCACAATGCACATACAACAAGCTAGTTAGAAAGATTGGCATAGAGCATATAGCTTGGAGATGCCATTAACCTCTTGCACGCTGTAAAACCAAGGCGAAAGCGATATCCTGGTCAGGAGAGTGCACCGACAACGATGCAAGGCACGCCGTTGCCAAAACACCTGGGCTTGAAGAAGACACATCCGTTCAGATCCATCGTCAAAGAAGGCCCCTGCCTCCTCGCCTGGCTCGAAGGGGTCGCACCGTTGAACGATGGACATGCTCACCCTAGAGCCTGGATGGATGGCATCGAAGAAACCACTTGGGGCGGAACGAGGCGTTCCCGACATGCCGGCGACGACTCACCTAGAGCAGAGCAACACCGTATGCCCTAGTTCTGACATGAAAGAGATCGAGCAGTCAGAATGCACAATTGGGCAACAATAAGGCCAAGACCAAATTGGGAGCTTCGGCTCGGTCGACGAGCTGTAGTGCAGCCACCGTAGGAGGGGAACCCTATCCCCTCCCGTCCTGGAAGATCCATGGGCACCGGAGGAATACACTGCAGCCCGGCGAAGAGCACCAAAACAACTTGACCCAGCACCAAGGGAGACACCGCCACCGCTGGACGCACGCTGCCGCCACCGACAAACTCCACCTACACCACAGCGAAGCCCACAACCCATCTTTGTTCCCAAAACAACGCCTTCATGAAGGTTACGGCGCCAAGGGCGTCGCCGCTGCACAACAAAGTTGAGGATTTCTCCCGGGAGACAAAGGGGAAGGGGATGGGGGCAAGACCTGAACGGCGCCTCCGGGAAGGTGCGCGGCGCCCGCAGGTGTCGCCGCTGGCATGGCTGGCTAGGGTTTCCCCCGGTCCTGCATCCTTGACACCCGCTCCCACCCGAAGCAGACTGGGACCCCACGATGAGGCAGGTCAGATCTGGGGAGGGGGGAGGGGAGGGGCTCGCTGGAGAAGAAGGGTGGTGGGGACGGCCAGATCTGACGCAGCCGGAGCTGACGCCGCCGCCGCGCACTGGCCCGCATTCTTCGGGGATCTCACCGTCCACACGACCAAGAACAGCCGACCTGCGCCCGCGCCACCGGATGCCAAAGCCGGCGACGCCACACCAGCCGGGGCCGCCGCCCCAGATCCAGAGGCCCCCCCACGGGCGAGGCGAGGCGGCGAGGGCCCCGCCGCTACCTTCATCGACGACGCGCCATGCTTGCTCGGCAGCAGCTGCCTCGGGCGGCGGCGAGGGAAGGTCGAGCAGGGGAGGGAGGAGGGGGAGGGGTAGGGTTTCGCCCCTCGGATCGCTCGAGCAGGGCGACGCGAGGGAGGGGAGGGGAGCTGATGCAGGTTCTAGCACAAATTGCAGATACTTGCTTGGGAAAGCAGCTTGTTGCTCAAGTGGCATTTGACTAGTTTGCTCTTTTGTCCAAATACATCTTTTGTTCAAGTGGAAAGTAGAGAATAGCAATTGTGTGTCCTTCAGTTCGACCGAACTCTTGAGGTAGCTACATTTCCATTGTCACACCTGCCTCAAATGTACATGGCTTAGGGACTTTGTCTAGTTGCTCTATATTGCATAACAAAATCCTTTTTTTGTTAGGTGCAATCTTGACAGCTCTTGGGTTTTGAAGCAGAGAGTAGACTGTAGACTTATGTAAAAAATGGAGAGTGGACTGTAGGGACTCGTGCTTTGTACAGATGAGAATTGCATGCTTGATATTGAGATATTAAATTGAACATTTTCTGTATCCATTGGTCATTATGGCCGCGTTCGTGTTTTGACCTTGTTCAATAGGAGAACCCAATTGGAAATTTGTTTCACAGGTCAACAAAAAGTCTAGAGTCGCAGAGCTCTAGTACGATCAACGTTGACTGAGATGGTTACGTAGTACTCCCTATAAGACGGTTTTTGACTCTAGTGCAGTGTCAAAAAACGTCTTATATTATGGAACGCAGGGAGTAACAGATAATTATGTTACCGTTCATTTTTTTTTGAAGTTGGAAAAAGCTGAAGGAGCAGACTCTGCTTTTGCATTGCAAAAGACAAAATTGCTGTACGGAGGCTGAAGGCTTTCGTGTAAATCAAATGAACCGGCCTCTAAGTTTTGTGAGACTCGGACACGCTGGACCACAGCGAATTGGTTCCTCCATTCAAATCATAGCCTTTGATAGGTATGCAGCACATTTGCCAAAACCGGCTCGCCGTTGACAGATTTCAGCAGAAACTTCAGTGCCTGTTATAGCAGTTCTGATCTCAGATTTCATAAGGTTCAAAAACAAAGCAGCATCCACTGCTTTCTCCGATGCCTCCCATTCCTAGTCCTGCTACAGTCATTGAAAGGTAATGGTAGTGAAATAAATCTCAAGTAAGCTAGCTTTTTGGAAATGTTAAGCCTCCTTTGGTTTGAAGGAATTTTGTAGAAATTTTATAGGATAGGATTTTTATAGGAAAAATTTCTTTAGAGCCCTTTGCTTTGTAGGAATGAAATCCTATGCCTATGGAGGAATTCTTCCTATCCTCCACATTTTATAGGAAAATAAACATTAGCCTAGACTCAATGGTAAAAATCCTATGATGTGAATCAAAGGACATCCCTTTTCCTATTCCTACTCATAGGATTTGAGATGCATGTCATCTCATTTCCTATGACTTTCCTATTTTTATGATTTTCCTACCCTATGAACCAAATGAGGCCTAAGTCAAGCACCACCACCCCCCTCTTTATAGGAAGAGTAATGGACCATTGGACAGTACCTGATATGGAGCCACAATCACAAAGAGCTTGAATGCTTGAGATCATGTTGTACTCACCTGATGAGACAACATTTGGTTTGATTTTGATTTGTACTCCCTCCATCCGGAAATACTTGTCATCAAAATGGATGAAAATGGATGTATCTTGAATTAAAATATATCTAGATACATCTTTTTCAATGACAAGTATTTCCGACGGACAGAGTATTAAACTGTACAACCCTGGCATTGCTTGACCATGTCATTGTTGGGTTGTTGGGACCAATTCCCCACAGAGAATGGGTCGATCCCTGTCCTCTCACTCAATACCCGTTGGGGTTAATCCCTCCCAGTACACTATTCGGTATAGCAAGGTAAAAATCTCTTCCAGCACCGAGTTTTGTACATGAAAAACAACAAATAATCATACCAAAGAAGAAAACTATTGGCATTACAACATGAGAAGCCAGGTAACAACAGAGCACCATGAACATTTTCCAGAATCGCATCGCGCCATGCCAAAGACAAGTTTCATGCAAATGATTAAATCACACGATTGCCATTTCTACCAGAAAATTAAATATTTAATGTAAACCATATTATTATGAGCTGTTTTACGGTGATTGGGTTAGTACTCGGAGTACTTAGCAGTACTTACATGTCTGATCACGTCTGATTTTTATTAGCCGTCCGATCTTGCGGGGAATTTTAATTGATTAAATTTAATATGTTAATTGCGATAAGGGCAATGGTCTAGGGGGAAATATCTTTTCTTGAACCGATCACCTGAGGACCAGATCCATGTCTACTCGATCCAGATCAGACTCCTCCTCCGATGTATTCGTCGCCGCTCGCCGCTCCTGACCTTCTTCCTAGTCCTCGCCCTGCCTGGTGAGAGGAATAAATTCATCGTCCTCGTCCTTCTCCGTCCCCAACCCCCCACGTCGTTACCGAAGAAGAAGAAGGCCGGATCTGCGCCGGCTGAATCGGCGGTGACGGCGGCGGGCGATCCCATCTCTTCGCGCATACCATCATTAAGGTATGAATCCGGCTTGGCATTCTGCTCGTTCTCTTGGCCGTTGCGCCCCTCCACCGTGCATGCAGTACAACCTCAACCCCACAAGATCCGGGTAATTTAGCAGTATGCGAGATTTGTACGGACTAGAACAACGAATGGAAAGCTTCATCGTGGCATAGTTTCTCTTGAGCTAATCGCATCATGTTAGTTTAACTAAGATGTTGAGGGCATTGCTTACTTCCTTTGGTACCGCAGAAAAAAAGTGACATACTTGACGTTTGAGATGAGATATACTAAAGGAAGATGAGATACTGGTTCCATAGTTGACTTAATTTAGTTTATTAAAGTCATCATCACTTTAGGTTTGCATAGTGCATGAAATATAGTTTAAAGGAAGATGAGATACTACTTGTTGGACGTTGATGATTGGTTTCCCTCACATGTCAAACAAGCAAAGTCTTTTCCATGCACTTGGCTTTGCCTATGAGCTATTTTACACCTGCAACATTGATAAACAGAAAGATGTTGATGATTGGTTTCCCTCACATGTCATATGCAGGAAGACATGGCGTATGCAAGTGATGAGAGTATGTTCGAGTATCTAAATGTTGTCAGCAAGATGTTTGATAGTGAGGCTGAAGGCTATGAATTCTACAACAAATAGGCTCTTGAAAAATGTTTTAGTGTGAGGAAAAGCTACGTTGAGTGGGATGGATCCAACAAATACATAATTTTAAGGAAAATTGTGTGTAGTCATCAAGGGTTTCGCGAAGAGAAGCACATGAAAAGAATGATGGAAGATAGAAAGAGGAGGCCACGAAGTTTAACTCGTGTTGGGTGTAATGCTAAATTGGTCATTACGAGACAGGAGGAAACCGGTCTGTGGTTTGTCAAGGATTTCATCGATGAGCACAACCATCCTCTAGCCCCACGGGATCTTTCTTGTCTGCTGCGTTCACACAGATGAATTAGCGATGAGCAGAAAGCGGACATTGCGGACATGGAAAAATGTGGGATCCGCAAATACCGTATTATGGATATTTTGTGCTTTCAATACGGTGGATTTGATAAGGTTGGATGCATAAAGAGGGACATTTATAATTTCTGCCATGCTAATAAGCAGAAGACAATCAGCGCCGGTGATGCTAATACGGTGATCATGCACATGATGGCGAGGCGAGAGCGAGATGTGGATTTTTTCTTCAAGTACTTGGTAGACGAGCATGGCCATCTGAAGGGACTGTTCTGGGCTGATAGTCAATCGCGACTTGACTACGAGGCTTTCGGAGACGTCATTGTTTTCGATAGCACATACAGAACCAACAAATACAATCTGCCATTCGTGCCGTTTGTCGGGTTGAATCACCACCGGAGCACTGTCATTTTTGGCTGTGGTATAATTTCTCATGAAACAAGCCAGGCATACGAGTGGATGTTGCGGACCTTTTCTGATTGCATGGCACAGAAGCATCCGATATCTGTGATCACAGATGGGGACCTTGCAATGCAGAGAGCAATCAGGGTGGTCTGGCCAGACTCAAACCATAGACTATGTATATGGCACATTCAGCAGAACATTGTACGCCATCTGCATGATGACGACGTAAAGGAGGAATTCAGATCTTTCATTTATGATACTTCTTCCATTGAAGAGCATGAGATAGAATGGATACAATTCTTACAACGGAATAAAGTAACCAGTGAGGAGTCTTGGCTGCATCAGATGTATCAGATGAGAAAGTTGTGGTGTGCTCCATATCTTGAGGGGCGTTGTTTCCTAGGATTGAGCAGCAATCAGAGGAGTGAGAGCTTGAACTCTGTGCTACATACGCATCTTGAGGGTAAGATGTCGTTGTTTGAAATGCTAGAGCACTATGAGCGTTGCCTTGCGTCGCGACGGATTAACGAAGCTCTCCAAGACGTCGAAGCCTTGCAATCCGTTCCATTTACAGAGGAAAATGCTTCGCCGCTTGAGAAACACGCCGCAACAGTTTTCACACCTAGTGTCTTCAAGATGGTCTTATGGAGCATAGATGCTGTCAGCAAATGTCAAATCAGAGAGATACTAGATGGATCAGAAGATTCCACTTATGTTGTGTCCAAGCAGGAAAGAATGGATAAAAAGTTTGGAGTGCGCATTGAAGAGCAAGGAGGTCTTTTGCACAGGGTGAGTTGTTCTTGCCGTAAGCTGGAATATGCAGGCACACCATGTTCCCACATTTTTTGCATATTGAGGATTTTAAAACAAACAATTCTGCCCAGTTGTTGCGTTCCCACTAGGTGGACTATGAATGCAAAATGTGCATACGCACCTACCAGAAAAAACCAGATGTATGACTATTCGGTAAGCCTGCAGAGGTACTGCGAGTTGCGGAATTGTAGTCACGCCGCAAGTTTCAAGGCATGCCACTCTGATGAGGACTATCACCGTCTAAAGATGCTTTTGCAAGCACAACATCATGGTAAGCAATCAAGTTTTGAACAAGCTGACAGCAAGGAGTCAACTAATGCTCAGCATAACATCATTAGGTTTGGCCCGTTGATGCCGCACTCGGAGAAAGTTGATAAGGTTCTGGATCCCGTGCATGTGCCAGGACGAGGTGCACCGAAGAAAAGGCTGCATGCAAAGACAAAGAAGTCAAGATCACAGAATATCTGTGGCTATTGCAAGAATCCTGGTCACAATCGACGTAAATGCGCTAAATTGCTAGAGGTACGAAATATGTTCATATTTATTTTTTGCATGTGTTTTACTCATAATTGATGTCCATGTGATTTATTCTATTCTTCTGTGTAGGATCTCGAGGCTGAACTGTGATGTCTACATACAGCATGAACTGACGATGAGCCAGAGAAAGTCGTGTGCCATTCAGCTTTGTGTGACGTGGTCTTTACATTCTATTTCATCGTGACAGTAATTTAGTGAAGTGCGGTTGTACTGCCATGTTACTGTATTAGTTCGACATCTTTCGTTTTCATTTTCTGTGTGTATCATTTGATGTCCAACTTTAAGAATGATGATGTATTTCGAACAGGAATAAGGGCTAGCATGGAGCACTTGTTATTTTCGAGTAGAATAATTTTTGTGATGTATTTCTGCACGCACGCACGGCCGCCAGACGGATCTCCCGCGCGATCCCACGGTCTGCATGGCTCATGCATGGCAGGCCGTTTTCCTACGTCGACCCAAACACCGGCCCATCCGAGGTTGCAGCTCCGGACGGCCCACGTCGCGTACGATCTCGCGCGTTGTTCTCGTGTAACTAAAAATAGTCCCACCTTGCCCCTCGACCAGCTCCTTTACCTGCTTAAATACCTTCATCGAGGTGATTTTAGCAAGCGTTGGTCCTCATTGTAGGATGAATATGATTCTTCACCCTTACTATGGTTGTCATGCATATTCATAATCATCATGCATATTCTTCATTTAGAGATCATTAATGACTGACGTATTTTTTAAATAAGCGGGGCCCAGTAGGGTGTGCTTGGAAATATTTGAGAAACCTCCATGCACGTTCATCTTCGCTGCATGCAAATACGGGCGGCAGCCGCTGTGCCAGCAGCTGTCAAGGCCTTGATGAAACACTATTCACATGCAGGTCCCCGACTCTTGCATGCAGGTGCCTGGTTTTTGGATGAAGGTCCTTGGGTCGCATCATTGGTTCAGGAAGTATCTCTAGAGTTTTTGAACTGACATTGCCCACCACCTCCTCCAAATCACCCAAATCACCTCCTCCAAATCACCACAATTTTCTTGTACATGTTGACCCACATGTGCCAAACATGTCTATGAAAGAAATTTTTGAAAAAAATTATTTTACAATGCCCCCTTGAGGCATAGACCGATGTTTTCACCAGTCAGTCTAGAGGGCATTATAAATTCAAAAAAATTCAAAAAAATACAAAACCTTGGAAACCTAGTATTGTTTGTGCAAGAGATGTGTGCCAAAATATATGTGATTTGGAGGTGGTCGAAAAAATGCCCGCATTCTGGAGGGACCATTTGGTCTAACTTAAGCCAGTTTTTGAAAAAAGGTGAATTTTTCCACCACCTCCAAATCACCCCAATTTTCTTGTACATGGTGACCACATGTGCCAAACATGTCTATGAAAGAAATTTTTGAAAAAATTATTTTACAATGCCCCCTTGAGGCATAGACCGATGTTTTCAGCAGTCAGTCTAGAGGGCATTATAAATTCAAAAAAATTCAAAAAAATACAAAACCTTGGAAACCTAGCATTGTTTGTGCAAGAGATCATGTGTGCCAAAATTGAGGTGATTTGGAGGTGGTCGAAAAAATGCCCGCATTCCGGAGGGACCATTTGGTCTAACTTAAGCCAGTTTTTGAAAAAAGGTGAATTTTTCCACCACCTCCAAATCACCCCAATTTTCTTGTACATGGTGACCCACATGTGCCAAACATGTCTATGAAAGAAATTTTTGAAAAAAATTATTTTACAATGCCCCCTTGAGGCATAGACCGATGTTTTCAGCAGTCAGTCTAGAGGGCATTATAAATTCAAAAAAATCAAAAAAATACAAAACCTTGGAAACCTAGCATTGTTTGTGCAAGAGATCATGTGTGCCAAAATTGAGGTGATTTGGAGGTGGTCGAAAAAATGCCCGCATTCCGGAGGGACCATTTGGTCACTTAAGCCAGTTTTTGAAAAAAAGGTGAATTTTTCCACCACCTCCAAATCACCCCAATTTTCTTGTACATGGTGACACACATGTGCCAAACATGTCTATGAAAGAAATTTTTGAAAAAATTATTTTACAATGCCCCCTTGAGGCATAGACCGATGTTTTCAGCAGTCAGTCTAGAGGGCATTATAAATTCAAAAAAATTCAAAAAATACAAAACCTTGGAAACCTAGCATTGTTTGTGCAAGAGATCATGTGTGCCAAAATTGAGGTGATTTGGAGGTGGTCGAAAAAATGCCCGCATTCCGGAGGGACCATTTGGTCTTAACTTAAGCCAGTTTTTGAAAAAAGGTGAATTTTTCCACCACCTCCAAATCACCCCAATTTTCTTGTACATGGTGACACACATGTGCCAAACATGTCTATGAAAGAAATTTTGGAAAAAATTATTTTACAATGCCCCCTTGAGGCATAGACCGATGTTTTCACAGTCAGTCTAGAGGGCATTATAAATTCAAAAAATTCAAAAAATACAAAACCTTGGAAACCTAGCATTGTTTGTGCAAGAGATCATGTGTGCCAAAATTGAGGTGATTTGGAGGTGGTCGAAAAAATGCCCGCATTCCGGAGGGACCATTTGGTCTTAACTTAAGCCAGTTTTTGAAAAAAGGTGAATTTTTCCACCACCTCCAAATCACCCCAATTTTCTTGTACATGGTGACACACATGTGCCAAACATGTCTATGAAAGAAATTTTTGAAAAAATTATTTTACAATGCCCCTTGAGGCATAGACCGATGTTTTCAGCAGTCAGTCTAGAGGGCATTATAAATTCAAAAAAATTCAAAAAATACAAAACCTTGGAAACCTAGCATTGTTTGTGCAAGAGATCATGTGTGCCAAAATTGAGGTGATTTGGAGGTGGTCGAAAAAATGCCCGCATTCCGGAGGGACCATTTGGTCTTAACTTAAGCCAGTTTTTGAAAAAAGGTGAATTTTTCCACCACCTCCAAATCACCCCAATTTTCTTGTACATGGTGACACACATGTGCCAAACATGTCTATGAAAGAAATTTTTGAAAAAAATATTTTACAATGCCCCCTTGAGGCATAGACCGATGTTTTCAGCAGTCAGTCTAGAGGGCATTATAAATTCAAAAAAATTCAAAAAAATACAAAACCTTGGAAACCTAGCATTGTTTGTGCAAGAGATCATGTGTGACAAAATTGAGGTGATTTGGAGGTGGTCGAAAAAATGCCCGCATTCCGGAGGGACCATTTGGTCTAACTTAAGCCAGTTTTTGAAAAAAGGTGAATTTTTCCACCACCTCCAAATCACCCCAATTTTCTTGTACATGGTGACACACATGTGCCAAACATGTCTATGAAAGAAATTTTGGAAAAAATTATTTTACAATGCCCCCTTGAGGCATAGACCGATGTTTTCAGCAGTCAGTCTAGAGGGCATTATAAATTCAAAAAAATTCAAAAAAATACAAAACCTTGGAAACCTAGCATTGTTTGTGCAAGAGATCATGTGTGCCAAAATTGAGGTGATTTGGAGGTGGTCGAAAAAATGCCCGCATTCCGGAGGGACCATTTGGTCTAACTTAAGCCAGTTTTTGAAAAAAGGTGAATTTTTCCACCACCTCCAAATCACCCCAATTTTCTTGTACATGGTGACACACATGTGCCAAACATGTCTATGAAAGAAATTTTGAAAAAATTATTTTACAATGCCCCCTTGAGGCATAGACCGATGTTTTCACAGTCAGTCTAGAGGGCATTATAAATTCAAAAAAATTCAAAAAAATACAAAACCTTGGAAACCTAGCATTGTTTGTGCAAGAGATCATGTGTGCCAAAATTGAGGTGATTTGGAGGTGGTCTAAAAAATGCCCGCATTCCGGAGGGACCATTTGGTCACTTAAGCCAGTTTTTGAAAAAAGGTGAATTTTTCCACCACCTCGAAATCACCCCAATTTTCTTGTACATGGTGACCCACATGTGCCAAAACATGTCTATGAAAGAAATTTTTGAAAAAATTATTTTACAATGCCCCCTTGAGGCATAGACCAATGTTTTCAGCAGTCAGTCTAGAGGGCATTATAAATTCAAAAAAATTCAAAAAATACAAAACCTTGGAAACCTAGCATTGTTTGTGCAAGAGATCATGTGTGCCAAAATAGAGGTGATTTGGAGGTGGTCGAAAAAATGCCCGCATTCCGGAGGGACCATTTGGTCACTTAAGCCAATTTTTGAAAAAAGGTGAATTTTTCCACCACCTCCAAATCACCCCAATTTTCTTGTACATGGTGACCCACATGTGCCAAACATGTCTATGAAAGAAATTTTTGAAAAAAATTATTTTACAATGCCCCCTTGAGGCATAGACCGATGTTTTCAGCAGTCAGTCTAGAGGGCATTATAAACTAAAAAAATTCAAAAAAATACAAAACCTTGGAAACCTAGCATTGTTTGTGCAAGAGATCATGTGTGCCAAAATAGAGGTGATTTGGAGGTGGTCGAAAAAATGCCCGCATTCCGGAGGGACCATTTGGTCTAACTTAAGCCAGTTTTTGAAAAAAGGTGAATTTTTCCACCACCTCCAAATCACCCCAATTTTCTTGTACATGGTGACCCACATGTGCCAAACATGTCTATGAAAGAAATTTTTGAAAAAATTTATTTTACAATGCCCCTTGAGGCATAGACCGATGTTTTCAGCAGTCAGTCTAGAGGGCATTATAAATTCAAAAAATTCAAAAAAATACAAAACCTTGGAAACCTAGCATTGTTTGTGCAAGAGATCATGTGTGCCAAAATTGAGGTGATTTGGAGGTGGTCGAAAAAATGCCCGCATTCCGGAGGGACCATTTGGTCTTAACTTAAGCCAGTTTTTGAAAAAAGGTGAATTTTTCCACCACCTCCAAATCATCCCAATTTTCTTGTACATGGTGACCCACATGTGCCAAACATGTCTATGAAAGAAATTTTTGAAAAAAATTATTTTACAATGCCCCCTTGAGGCATAGACCGATGTTTTCAGCAGTCAGTCTAGAGGGCATTATAAATTCAAAAAATTCAAAAAAATACAAAACCTTGGAAACCTAGCATTGTTTGTGCAAGAGATCATGTGTGCCAAAATAGAGGTGATTTGGAGGTGGTCGGAAAAATGCCCGCATTCCGGAGGGACCATTTGGTCTAACTTAAGCCAGTTTTTGAAAAAAGGTGAATTTTTCCACCACCTCCAAATCACCCAATTTTCTTGTACATGGTGACCCACATGTGCCAAACATGTCTATGAAAGAAATTTTTGAAAAAAATTATTTTACAATGCCCCCTTGAGGCATAGACCAATGTTTTCACCAGTCAGTCTAGAGGGCATTATAAATTCAAAAAAATTCAAAAAAATACAAAACCTTAGAAACCTAGCATTGTTTGTGCAAGAGATCATTTGTGACAAAATAGAGGTGATTTGGAGGTGGTCGAAAAAATGACCGCATTCCGGAGGGACCATTTGGTCCCTCCGGAATGCGGTCATTTTTTCGACCACCTCCAAATCACCTCTATTTTGTCACAAATGATCTCTTTCACAAACAATGCTAGGTTTCCAAGGTTTTGTATTTTTTTGAATTTTTTTGAATTTATAATGCCCTCTAGACTGACTGGTGAAAACATTGGTCTATGCCTCAAGGGGGCATTGTAAAATAATTTTTTTCAGAAATTTCTTTCATAGACATGTTTGGCACATGTGGGTCACCATGTACAAGAAAATTGGGGTGATTTCGAGGTGGTGGAAAAATTCACCTTTTTCAAAAATTGGCTTAAGTGACCAAATGGTCCCTCCGGAATGCGGGCATTTTTTCGACCACCTCCAAATCACCTCTATTTTGTCACCAAATGATCTCTTGCACAAACAATGCTAGGTTTCTAAGGTTTTGTATTTTTTGAATTTTTTTGAATTTATAATGCCCTCTAGACTGACTGGTGAAAACATTGGTCTATGCCTCAAGGGGGCATGTAAAATAATTTTTTCAGAAATTTCTTTCATAGACATGTTTGGCACATGTGGGTCACCATGTACAAGAAAATTGGGGTGATTTCGAGGTGGTGGAAAAATTCACTTTTTTCAAAAACTGGCTTAAGTGACCAAATGGTCCCTTCGGAATGCGGGCATTTTTTAGACCACCTCCAAATCACCTCTATTTTGGCACACATGATCTCTTGTACAAACAATGCTAGGTTTCCAAGGTTTTGTATTTTTTTGAATTTTTTTGAATTTATAATGCCATCTAGACTAGCTGGTGAAAACATTGGTCTATGCCTCAAGGGGGCATTGTAAAATATATTTTTCAGAAATTTCTTTCATAGACATGTTTGGCACATGTGGGTCACCATGTACAAGAAAATTGGGAGGATTTCGAGGTGGTGGAAAAATTCACCTTTTTTCAAAAACCGGCTTAAGTGACCAAATGGTCCCTCCGGAATGCGGGCATTTTTTCGACCACCTCCAAATCACCTCTATTTTGGCACACATGGTCTCTTGCACAAACAATGCTAGGTTTCCAAGGTTTTGTATATTTTTGAATTTTTTTGAATTTATAATGCCCTCTTGACTGACTGGTGAAAACATCGGTCTATGCCTCAAGGGGGCATTGTAAAATAATGTTTTCCAAAATTTCTTTCATAGACATGTTTGGCACATGTGGGTCACCATGTACAAGAAAATTGGGGTGATTTGGAGGTGGTGGAAAAATTCACCTTTTTTCAAAAACTGGCTTAAGTTAAGACCAAATGGTCACTTAAGCCAGTTTTTGAAAAAAGGTGAATTTTTCCACCACCTCCAAATCACCCCAATTTTCTTGTACATGGTGACCACATGTGCCAAACATGTCTATGAAAGAAATTTTTGAAAAAAATTATTTTACAATGCCCCCTTGAGGCATAGACCGATGTTTTCAGCAGTCAGTCTAGAGGGCATTATAAATTCAAAAAAATTCAAAAAAATACAAAACCTTGGAAACCTAGCATTGTTTGTGCAAGAGATCATGTGTGCCAAAATTGAGGTGATTTGGAGGTGGTCGAAAAAATGCCCGCATTCCGGAGGGACCATTTGGTCTTAAACTTAAGCCAGTTTTTGAAAAAAGGTGAATTTTCCACCACCTCCAAATCACCCAAATTTTCTTGTACATGGTGACCCACATGTGCCAAACATGTCTATGAAAGAAATTTTGAAAAAAATTATTTTACAATGCCCCCTTGAGGCATAGACCGATGTTTTCAGCAGTCAGTCTAGAGGGCATTATAAATTCAAAAAATTCAAAAAAATACAAAACCTTGGAAACCTAGCATTGTTTGTGCAAGAGATCATGTGTGCCAAAATGAGGTGATTTGGAGGTGGTCGAAAAATGCCCGCATTCCGGAGGGACCATTTGGTCTTAACTTAAGCCAGTTTTTGAAAAAAGGTGAATTTTTCCACCACCTCCAAATCACCCCAATTTTCTTGTACATGGTGACCCACATGTGCCAAACATGTCTATGAAAGAAATTTTTGAAAAAAATTATTTTACAATGCCCCTTGAGGCATAGACCGATGTTTTCAGCAGTCAGTCTAGAGGGCATTATAAATTCAAAAAAATTCAAAAAAATACAAAACCTTGGAAACCTAGCATTGTTTGTGCAAGAGATCATGTGTGCCAAAATTGAGGTGATTTGGAGGTGGTCGAAAAAATGCCCGCATTCCGGAGGGACCATTTGGTCTTAACTTAAGCCAGTTTTTGAAAAAAGGTGAATTTTTCCACCACCTCCAAATCACCCCAATTTTCTTGTACATGGTGACCACATGTGCCAAACATGTCTATGAAAGAAATTTTGGAAAAAATTATTTTACAATGCCCCCTTGAGGCATAGACCGATGTTTTCAGCAGTCAGTCTAGAGGGCATTATAAATTCAAAAAAATTCAAAAAATACAAAACCTTGGAAACCTAGCATTGTTTGTGCAAGAGATCATGTGTGCCAAAATTGAGGTGATTTGGAGGTGGTCGAAAAAATGCCCGCATTCCGGAGGGACCATTTGGTCAACTTAAGCCAGTTTTTGAAAAAAGGTGAATTTTTCCACCACCTCCAAATCACCCAATTTTCTTGTACATGGTGACACACATGTGCCAAACATGTCTATGAAAGAAATTTTTGAAAAAAATTATTTTACAATGCCCCCTTGAGGCATAGACCGATGTTTTCAGGAGTCAGTCTAGAGGGCATTATAAATTCAAAAAAATTCAAAAAAATACAAAACCTTGGAAACCTAGCATTGTTTGTGCAAGAGATCATGTGTGCCAAAATTGAGGTGATTTGGAGGTGGTCGAAAAAATGCCCGCATTCCGGAGGGACCATTTGGTCACTTAAGCCAGTTTTTGAAAAAAGGTGAATTTTTCCACCACCTCCAAATCACCCCAATTTTCTTGTACATGGTGACCCACATGTGCCAAACATGTCTATGAAAGAAATTTTGAAAAAATTATTTTACATGCCCCCTTGAGGCATAGACCGATGTTTTCAGCAGTCAGTCTAGAGGGCATTATAAATTCAAAAAAATTCAAAAAAATACAAAACCTTGGAAACCTAGCATTGTTTGTGCAAGAGATCATGTGGTGCCAAAATTGAGGTGATTTGGAGGTGGTCGAAAAAATGCCCGCATTCCGGAGGGACCATTTGGTCACTTAAGCCAGTTTTTGAAAAAGGTGAATTTTTCCACCACCTCCAAATCACCCCAATTTTCTTGTACATGGTGACACACATGTGCCAAACATGTCTATGAAAGAAATTTTTGAAAAAATTATTTTACAATGCCCCCTTGAGGCATAGACCGATGTTTTCAGCAGTCAGTCTAGAGGGCATTATAAATTCAAAAAAATTCAAAAAAATACAAAACCTTGGAAACCTAGCATTGTTTGTGCAAGAGATCATGTGTGCCAAAATTGAGGTGATTTGGAGGTGGTCGAAAAAATGCCCGCATTCCGGAGGGACCATTTGGTCTTAACTTAAGCCAGTTTTTGAAAAAAGGTGAATTTTTCCACCACCTCCAAATCACCCAAATTTTCTTGTACATGGTGACCCACATGTGCCAAACATGTCTATGAAAGAAAATTTTGAAAAAAATTATTTTACAATGCCCCCTTGAGGCATAGACCGATGTTTTCAGCAGTCAGTCTAGAGGGCATTATAAATTCAAAAAAATTCAAAAAAATACAAAACCTTGGAAACCTAGCATTGTTTGTGCAAGAGATCATGTGTGCCAAAATTGAGGTGATTTGGAGGTGGTCGAAAAAATGCCCGCATTCCGGAGGGACCATTTGGTCTTAACTTAAGCCAGTTTTTGAAAAAAGGTGAATTTTTCCACCACCTCCAAATCACCCAAATTTTCTTGTACATGGTGACCCACATGTGCAAACATGTCTATGAAAGAAATTTTGAAAAAAATTATTTTACAATGCCCCCTTGAGGCATAGACCGATGTTTTCAGCAGTCAGTCTAGAGGGCATTATAAATTCAAAAAAATTCAAAAAAATACAAAACCTTGGAAACCTAGCTTTGTTTGTGCAAGAGATCATGTGTGCCAAAATTGAGGTGATTTGGAGGTGGTCGAAAAAATGCCCGCATTCCGGAGGGACCATTTGGTCTTTAACTTAAGCCAGTTTTTGAAAAAAGGTGAATTTTTCCACCACCTCCAAATCACCCAAATTTTCTTGTACATGGTGACCCACATGTGCCAAACATGTCTATGAAAGAAATTTTGAAAAAAATTATTTTACAATGCCCCCTTGAGGCATAGACCGATGTTTTCAGCAGTCAGTCTAGAGGGCATTATAAATTCAAAAAAATTCAAAAAAATACAAAACCTTGGAAACCTAGCATTGATTGTGCAAGAGATCATGTGTGCCAAAATTGAGGTGATTTGGAGGTGGTCGAAAAAATGCCCGCATTCCGGAGGGACCATTTGGTCTTAACTTAAGCCAGTTTTTGAAAAAAGGTGAATTTTTCCACCACCTCCAAATCACCCAAATTTTCTTGTACATGGTGACCCACATGTGCCAAACATGTCTATGAAAGAAATTTTTGAAAAAAATTATTTTACAATGCCCCCTTGAGGCATAGACCGATGTTTTCAGCAGTCAGTCTAGAGGGCATTATAAATTCAAAAAAATTCAAAAAAATACAAAACCTTGGAAACCTAGCATTGTTTGTGCAAGAGATCATGTGTGCCAAAATTGAGGTGATTTGGAGGTGGTCGAAAAAATGCCCGCATTCCGGAGGGACCATTTGGTCTTAACTTAAGCCAGTTTTTGAAAAAAGGTGAATTTTTCCACCACCTCCAAATCACCCCAAATTTTCTTGTACATGGTGACACACATGTGCCAAACATGTCTATGAAAGAAATTTTGAAAAAAATTATTTTACAATGCCCCCTTGAGGCATAGACCGATGTTTTCAGCAGTCAGTCTAGAGGGCATTATAAATTCAAAAAAATTCAAAAAAATACAAAACCTTGGAAACCTAGCATTGTTTGTGCAAGAGATCATGTGTGCCAAAATAGAGGTGATTTGGAGGTGGTCGAAAAAATGCCCGCATTCCGGAGGGACCATTTGGTCTTAACTTAAGCCAGTTTTTGAAAAAAGGTGAATTTTTCCACCACCTCCAAATCACCCAAATTTTCTTGTACATGGTGACACACATGTGCCAAACATGTCTATGAAAGAAATTTTTGAAAAAAATTATTTTACAATGCCCCCTTGAGGCATAGACCGATGTTTTCAGCAGTCAGTCTAGAGGGCATTATAAATTCAAAAAAATTCAAAAAAATACAAAACCTTGGAAACCTAGCATTGTTTGTGCAAGAGATCATGTGTGCCAAAATAGAGGTGATTTGGAGGTGGTCGAAAAAAATGCCCGCATTCCGGAGGGACCATTAACTTAAGGCAGTTTTTGAAAAAAGGTGAATTTTTCCACCACCTCCAAATCACCCCAATTTTCTTGTACATGGTGACCCATATGTGCCAAACATGTCTATGAAAGAAATTTTTGAAAACAATTATTTTACAATGCCCCCTTGAGGCATAGACCGATGTTTTCACAGTCAGTCTAGAGGGCATTATAAATTCTAAAAAAATAAAAAAAATACAAAACCTTGGAAACCTAGTTTTGTTTGTGGAAAAGATCATGTGTGCAACATGTCTATAAAAGAAAATTTTGAAAACAATTATTATACAATGTCCCCTTGAGGTATAGACCGATGTTTTGAGCAATAAATCAGGGTGTGTACAACTCTAGCTTGTTCTTTCCAAAATGCAGCATCATGGACAGGCTGCAATGGAAAAAATGTTGACAAATGCAAAAAATGAAATATTACAAAAAAGCCCACCTACTTGCCCGCTTTCACAATTCAACGGCCTTCATACGACTAGAAACCCAATCATTTATTGGGCCAGGATGCAGAGGCCCGCCAGATTGTGAAAACAGGTTGCAAGTAGGCCCCACAGGGCAGGGACGGAGACGGTTAGGCAATGTGCTGCCCGCTTTAGAAAGGAACTTCAGAGGGAAAGCTCAGCCCGCTATATAAACCGGTGCTAGCTCCCCTCACTCGGCGAGGTGGGACTAAACTCCCTGCACCCCTGGGATGTGCCCGGCGTGACGCTCGCTTGGGCCTAATTCGGTTGGGCCGTCCCACGCCAGCCTCACCCGCTGGGTCGCTGGATGGACCGTTGGGCCATCTTGTTGTCTGCGCCTGAGTCCTGCATGCATGGGAAGGGCGGCGACGTGGGTTTGCATGCGCGGGTGGCGGACGTGAATGCATGCGAGCGAGGCGATTAAAACCTTGTTTTCATCAACGTGGCAATTAAAACCTTGGTTTCACACTTTTTTGATCCACCCGCATCTATTCAACGTGGCAATTAAAGCCTTGGTTTCACACTTTTTTGATCCACCTGCATCTATTCAACATGGCAATTAAAGTGGCATATGGATCGTTCGATGCGGCTAGTTTGAACGGGCGCCCAGTTCGAACGTAAGCGCGGTCGGTTCCCTTCCCTTCCCCTTTCCCTATTTAAACCACCAACCCTCACCTTCTGCACACATCCATTTGCGCCGCCCTTCTCTTCTTCCCCAAACCCAGAGCACTCTCTGAGCGAGCCGCGAGGATGCAGTACAACGGCCCCACCTACCGGCTCTCACCGACCATGCCGGAGAGACAGTATCCGGTCGGCGTCGTCGTGGAGAGCATGCTTCGCGTGTGGGCGTTCTCACGCTGGAGGGGTGCAAGGGGCTTTGCCCAGTGGTTCCTCCGTGCGGGCTTCGCCCACCTCCCGGCGGGCTCGCCGGTGATGTTCCGACTGGATGAAGTGTGTCCGCATTCACAACCCACAACATCTTCACAAACTTCGACTGCATCTTCCCCACCCGCGACGGTATGCACACCCTCCCCTACTACATCGGCAAGGACGGGATGGAGAGGAGCACTGGAGAGGAGGCGCAGTGAAGATGGTGGTGAAGGCCCAGTCTCATCAGCTTGTCTTGCCCTAGCGTGTTAGGGCAAGTTTTTTATCTTTTAAATATTTCTATTAAATCATGTCGTTGGTTCTACCGTGAACTTTACCTATCTGAACTATGTTATGATTTCTACCCGTCTAATTGATATGTCGTTGGTTATCTGTGTTTTGCTTGCTATTTCTATCTTCTTCCCTTGATATTTCTATCTTATTTGACGTCAAAACCAGCAAGTTTTGGGGTTAGCTCAGATTTCACGCGGCCCACGGGGGTGTGCTTGCGCGCTTGATGGAAAAAATTGGTGTCATTCAACTTAGCCGTTCGGGTAGCAGGGGATGTTCCGTCTGGGAAGACGGATTTTTTTGGCATGCTTGAAATGGACCCAAATTTTTTTCGAAACCCTTGTACCAACATGACAAGCATCCATGCCAACTGGAAATTATTTTTCGATGTTGTATGGTTTTGTAGGCTATAATGATTACGAACACGTGTAGATGAAAGGCACGAAAAAACAGTTTGAACAAAGACAACATATATGATTTTTTACAAGTTTTATAGATGGAAAGTTCTTTAGATGCAATGCCATCTCACAAACAACTCAGAAACAACTGTATGATTGATCATAAAACACATGCATTGTTGTTCAAAGAACTGTCTCATGAATAAATTGTACCATAATTGCGAACATAGTGTGAAACAGAAAAAAAATTGTTTGCAACAAAATAATCCTGGTTTGAAGCTTAAACTGGTTGAAAAACAATTGAGCCTACTCCATATGGTCTTCTGCACTGCCAAAATCTAGTGACCTCTTGCGTTGGGAAGTTGGAGATTGCGTCGGGCTTGGCAACGACCCATGTGCTTCAATCTTTTTCTCTTTAACATCAATGTAACCATACAACAGAAGTTGTTCTTGTTCTTTCTCCGCCATCTCTCTAGCAAGACCCTCCATTTCTTGGATTCTCACTTCCTGTAGAAAACCATAGGAATTGTATGAGGAAGAACTCAAAAAAGACGTAGCCATAAACTAGATGCATGTAACATGTAAAATTTGAACCTCTGGATCAATGTCATACTCGGGATAACAACCCATAGTTCTATTATACACAATGTACATGTGACATGTCTTGCTGCCATTCAGATCAGAAAGCATTTTTTCTACATCATCTGGTCCTGCAATCAAGAACATTCCTTCTGGCAGCTTGCACGCAGACCCGGGTAAGAAGTAGTACAGTTCTGCTCCCATTTTGCAACCAAAAGAATCTCTCATTTCACTCATAATGAGATCGTAGGTCACTTTGGCGGGTTCAAAAATTCTGACTTCTACCGGCTGTTCATCAAAGTATGCTCTCGGGACATGTGACATCTCATCATCCCTACTAACAAAAAATTCCATGACCAGCACCTAGTATCTCACATCAGAGTTAATACATTCAATGAGTAAAGGGGCAAACATATTTTTTATGTGCATAGCAACATTGCGGCATTGTTACCTGCTTTTGTGGAATGTATCCTTCATGTGGTGTGACTGGGGACTCGGCCATCACACGTTTCTTATCCTGCGTATGAAACGTCGACAGTGGGTTTAGACACAAGTTTTAAAAGGTCATACCATATCTTGGGTATGGCATCGTTGCGAGGTACTTACAAGGGGAGAATTGAAGATATGTTGTTGGGGTGGAGTGATGTGGCATTGAACGGGTGACTCTATTGCAATGTCTCGAGTGAATGGCGACTGTGCCGTCTCATGATGATTAGCCTACATACAATCGCCGACATAAGGTTGCCACAAATTGAAGATGTTTGTATCATAGAATACGTGCAGAATCGGTGCGAGATACTTACAGGGGGAGAATAATTGAAAACATGTTGTCGGGGTGGCCGTGAGATCGCACGGTCTTCTAACATATGTCCTTCCAAGTGGACCTTCTCCAGCATGGCCTTATAATCCATGTCTGACCGCTCCTGTAGCAGCTTACTGTCCATGTCCGACCGCTCCTGTAGCAGCTTACTGTCCACAAGCTTCCGGTCCTTTTGCAACGTTTGATGCATTTCCTTGTAGCCAAGGAAAAACTTTTTTTCCATGTCATTACAGTCCCGCTTATACTTTTCTTCAATCTCAAGACGCATCTTCGCCATCTTACGGGGAAACTCCTCACGCTCCTCCTTTATCATCCTGTCCACATATGAACGCTCTTTTTTGAGTTTCTTATCTACGTCATCGCGATCCTTTTGCACCTTCAAGTCGATCTCCCAGCGCGCTTCATGCAAAGACTTGTCGTACTCCGCACGGTTGTTATGCGCCTTTGAGACCATGGTCCCTATAGCAACACATATACCCATAGTATCAAAACTGTATCCACAACCTCATCCAACTAATTCCTAACAATACCACCGAGAAATATATTCATAACCAGTTAGTACAATCAAGTACTACAAACTATCAGTCAAAAAGCTCTTGCATGACATCCTGTACTCCAATTACACCAAAACTACTCAACTATGGCAAAAGCTGGATTTTCTAATCTCTTTGGAAATGACTTCTTGGTCGAATCAATGGAAAAAACAATCGTCACTACAATCGAAGATGGGAGGGACTGCAATAGAAGATGGGAGGAGGCGTGGAGGAGACCTTTTTAATCCGGCGTCGGTGTGGTCGCTTGAGAAGCGATGGCGCGATCCCGGCGATGGCTATGTGAGGAGAAACAAGGTAGATGGGGGTGGTTAGGATAGGGTAGATATGCGGTAGAATGGGAAGGTATATATCCGTGATTGTAGGGTTAATTAGTTATTTTGAATTAATGCGCTTCCATGCAAGTTTTTTTAACGAGAGCGATCTTTTGGGGGCTTCCAAAACATGTGCACTGACCGCAGGTCCAACCATATATCACAGAAGCCCGAGCCATCGCTGGTAATTACAAGATATGTTTGGCGCAATTAGTGGCTACTTGGTTTGATACATTCCAAACGTTACGTTCAGATTAGTTGCATTATTTCGTTCATTTTTACCCAAAAAAATCTATACAAAGTGTTAATTGGATAATGTGAACAATGTGGCACGAAGGTTGTCGGCCGAGCCAGTGGATGGACCGGATCGATGGTACCAGATGGAATCCATTGTAAACCAACCCTAAACCCTAAACCCAAAAAACCAAAAAACCCTGATAACCCTAACCCCCCCACCCACCCCCCACACACATGAAACCGTAAAAACATTCAAAATTTTGCCCCACATGGAAACCATTATGCATGAATTCTCTATGGGGTCATGGGATGCCATGAAGAAAGTTTGGGATCATTAGTACATGTACACGCAAGTACGATCTCTGACACGCGCATTTCCGGTCCCTGTACATGTACATGTAAACCAACCCAACATCGATCCGATCCAGTGGATGGATGCATGCTCTATGTGGCACGAAGTTTGTCGGCCGAGCCAGTCAACGGACCGGATCGATGCTACCGGAGGGAATCCATTGTAGACCAACGCTCCACCAATGTCCGGTGTGTGTACATGCATTCTCTATGTGGTCATGGGATGCCATTAATAAGAAAGTTTGGGATCATTAGTACATGTACACGCAAGTACAATATCTGACACGCGAAATTTCGGTCCCTGTACATGTACATGTAAACCAACCCAACATCGATCCGGTTCAGTGGATGGATGCATGCTCTCTGTGGCACGAAGTATGTCGGCCGAGCCAGTCGACGGACCAGATCAATGCTACCGGAGGGATTCCATTGTAGGCCAATGGTCCACCTATGTCCGGTGTGTGTGATAGGTCCACTTTAAGACAAACATAGTTCCGTCAACCCTAAAACCCTAAACACTGATAACCCTAACCCCCCCCACTAAACCGTAAAAACATTCAAAATTTTGCCCCACATGGAAAACATTATGCATGCATTCTCTATGGAGTCATGGGATGGCATGAAGAAAGTTTAGGATTATACACGCAAGTATGATCTCTGACACACGCATTTCCGGCCTAGCATGTCAACACCCCGAAAGCACTAGCTGGGTTCCTCACCTGTATGAAACCAACCCAACATCGATCCGGTCCAGTGGATAGATGCATGCTCTATGTGGCACGAAGTTTGTCGGCCGAGCCAGTCAACAGACCGGATCGATGCTACCGGAGGGAATCCATTGTAGACCAACGCTCCACCAATGTCCGGTGTGTGTACATGCATTCTCTATGTGGTCATGGGATGCCATTAATAAGAAAGTTTGGGATCATTAGTACATGTACACGCAAGTACGATATCTGACACGCGCATTTTCGGTCCCTGTACATGTACATGTAAACCAACCCAACATCGATCCGGTTCAGTTGATGGATGCATGATCTCTGTGGCACGAAGTATGTCGGCCGAGCCAGTCGACGGACCAGATCGATGCTACCGGAGGGATTCCATTGTAGGCCAACGGTCGACCTATGTCCGGTGTGTGTGATAGGTCCACTGTAAGACAAACATAGTTTCGTCAACCCTAAAACCCTAAACACTGATAACCCTAACCCCCCCACTAAACCGTAAAAACATTCAAAATTTTGCCCCACATGGAAAACATTATGCATGCATTCTCTATGGGGTCATGGGATGGCATGAAGAAAGTTTGGGATTATACACGCAAGTACGATCTTTGACACACGCATTTCTGGCCTAGCATGTCAACACCCCGAAAGCACTAGCTGGGTTCCTCACCTGTATGAAACCAACCCAACATCGATCCGGTCCAGTGGATGGATGCATGCTCTATGTGGCACGAAGTTTGTCGGCCGAGCCAGTCAACGGACCGGATTGATGCTACCGGAGGGAATCCATTGTAGACCAACGCTCCACCAATGTCCGGTGTGTGTACATGCATTCTCTATGTGGTCATGGGATGCCATTAAGAAAGTTTGGGATCATTAGTACATGTACACGCAAGTACGATCTCTAACACGTGCATTTCCGGGCTTGCATGTCAACACTCAACCCTAAACCCTGATAACCCTAACCCCCCCACTAAACCCTAAACCCTGAACCCTGATAACCCTAACCCCCCCACTAAACCCTAAACCCTGAACCCCTAAACCCCTAAACCTCATAACCATAAACCCCTAAACCCCTAACGAGTTGACAAGATTTTCTTATTTTTTATATCATTTATCCAAATCTCACATAACTCACGTGGCCCACCCTTCCTAAATCCCGTGATTACAGCTCCGCATTCTAACCACCCGGGCCGTCCGCACCTCCCACGATCGCTGCAAGATCAGATTGGAGACGCCGGTCGCCCACGGAATACAGGATTTGGCGGCCACCACTCGCCGCCCACCCCCAACGTGATCTGAGGGGTCGGACGTCAGTGTTCTTCTCGCCGCCTCCCCCTGGCGTGAACGCGCCGTTTTTCCTTTGCACCCTCGACCGCGCTATACCGGCACTTATAGTTTGTGATGCACTAACCGCCGCCATCTACTCGGCGACACCATCTCCGAGATAAGGTATTACCTGATTGTAACTCTTTATAATCGTTGTCGGCCGCTCCTTTAGTAGCTGATCCCTCATAGGTTTTGCACCCAAATAGGTTTTGTGCTTAAACCCATAAAAGGATCATATGTTAAATGACCCAGTTAATTTTGTTAAAATTAATTCGCTGCTAATTTTGTTATACATTTTCCAATTTTGTTCAGATTAATTGAGCCGGATTTTATCATTGCATACGAGCCAGCAATGCCAGTTTCAAATACAAACCTTCATAATGGAGAAAAGCCCATCTCCGAAATTACCGATGCGGTAAGTAATTGACTGTTTGTGTACAATCATTTCGTACACATAATTCATGTGTACTCAGTATAATTTAATGGCATGTAACAGGAACTCGCCGAAAAGCATGGTCATATGAAGTTAGTATGCTCACAGACAAGGTTCGGAAAAACCATGAAACTGTTGTCACCAGACCATAAAAACTACATCACATCAGAAACCAGTCTTGGCGGTCTAACCCAGATGCATGAAGTGACTCTACGGCGCATAATGCTGGTTAGACTAGCCAAGAGAATAGATATGGACACGCAATCCATTACCATCGGTAAAACGCCAATTCCTATAACAAAAGAGGACTTGCAGTGTATGTTTGGCATTCTGATAGAAGGGGAGGATATAGAGCCACATCTGGAAATGCAAATTGACACATAATTGTTTACCGCCTATGCAAACAATGGGCAAATTTTGATTTCTGACCTTGAAACGGCGATCCGAGCTTCCAAAGCCCCAGACGGCAATTTCCTGAGACGGTTCATTCTGTACGCAATTGGTACTGTTCTAGCACCAATAGCACAACATTATGTGGACTTGAAATTTCTCAACCTTGTTACAGATCTTGAAAACCTTCGGAAATTTAACTGGGGATGCTTCACACTTAATCACTTCTTCAAGTCCGTTCACAAGTTTAGAAATCGAGATCACGTAAATCTAAAAGGAAATCTAATTCTGCTCCAGGTTAGTGCTAGATCACTACTTAATGTCCTTTAATTATTGTTCTATTGCATATCTGTATGGTGAGGAACTAATTTATTGTGTAGTATTGGTACTGGGAGCACATGTGTACTGGCCGATTGATGTATGCTTCTAGACCCCCTCCATTGATCGCACGATGGGACGAAATGATGCCTACTTTAAGAAGCGATGCTTACGAGAAAGGAGGTCTTCATAACGGGCTGGTACCTATCTACAATTGAACTTTCTATATCCGATTTTTTATTTGGTACTAATGGTTCATTATATTTTATAAAAAAAGGCTGTCCTGGAAATTTGTGCTCCTCAACGACCGTCCGAGAATTCAAATAATTTTCCAAGAAAAATTGATGAACATGTGCATCAACATGATTCGTATCGAGCACCATCACAAGGACAACAATTTAGTAGCCAGCAAGTATGTACTCCAAAGACTATTTGTTTTTGCAATATCACAAATAGGTATCATGGAACCTCAATAATTTACCTATTGTTATCAACGGGGTTGTATTTTGTTTACATAGATTGACATGGTAATTGAAGCCATGAATGCACGTATTGCTGATCATGTAAAGAAGGTAGGCAGGAAGTTAATGGAAATTGACCACAGATTTGATGTCAAATACCAGACGCTAGGTGAAGAGTTGATCGACATGAAGACTAAAACTGGCACTAATCCTAGGTTGTCGAAGGCCGAGGAAGACATTAAAGACTTAAGGAGGGAACTCCATGTATGTCATACTGTGCATTTTGTATTTTGTATGAATATGTTCCTTCATGTTCATTATTGTTTGCATTGTTACAGGAAATAAAATACGAATTTACAAGCAACCGACAAACAGTGTCACAGAAAGGAGGCGTGCATGTGATCAATATGGCCGAACACGTTAATATCTAAAAGTAACAAACTAATGATGAACTACCTTTGTTCATTGTAGGATCAAGTCAATGTGTGCAATTCATCCCTGACAAGAACTCCTAGGGCTAGCCAATTCACGGCAGGGACTTCGAGTACACCAAGTGCAAGACATGTGACGGAAAACAATGAGGAACCACAATTAACTCCGATGAAGCCTGTCTTTGGTAATGATTACAAGTTCACGGATGAGGACATAGAGACAGCCGTTTACATCCACGAAACATACGACCCTGTTGAAATAGTTAGAATCGGAGACATTAGCCTCACAGCAGAAAATCTGATGGGAAATTTGGACGACAAATACATTTATGGTGATGTAAGCCCATTATACTCTATTTTACATCATTACTGCAACAACTGTCTTATTATTGTATGATTGAAAATTTGGCAGGTTATTATGGCATATGCTCGCATTAGCCAAATTGAGAATGATACTACCTCAATCATATCCCCTCA
Source organism: Triticum aestivum (assembly GCF_018294505.1). Taxonomy (NCBI): domain Eukaryota; kingdom Viridiplantae; phylum Streptophyta; class Magnoliopsida; order Poales; family Poaceae; genus Triticum; species Triticum aestivum. Next base: position 68,682,392 of record NC_057813.1, read on the forward strand.
AGAAACTGAAAAGCTGTTACAAATGAAGGGGGTGGTTCCTGTTGGACGTGTAGCCTCATGGTTAGCTCGTGTAGCAGAAAAATTTGTAGGGCGCCGAAAGGTACACGTTTTCCTCACTTTCATAGTTTATGTACACACTGTACACGACAAATTTCGGTTCTCAACCCAACCCAAATTTTACTGCAGGTGCATGTCTCACTGAATGTACACCAAAACCATTGGATGGCAATAATGTTTAATTTTGACAAAAAAGAAATTCAGACTCTGAACTCCATGAATTATCATTGCGACAAGACCAAGGAAGATTCTCTTGTAAGTGTTCTCTTGCTGCCTCTTTTGATCCGCATGGCACATGAGCTCCCAAAGTACCATAACCCTATGTATAGCTCGTCGTACCCTAGGTGGACTCGATTCAGTGCTGCATCGACGAAGCTGTCAAGAATGGGTTGATATCACCAGCTAAGAACATCAATTTTGCCGAATGGACCAAAAAACGCTATGAGAACATACCACAACAGACCGATGGGTACGCATGGCCTCATAAATTATTATTTGCCTACATGAATAAGATTACTGATCTTTAACTAAACATCGCAGGACTTCCTGTGCGGTTTGGACACTTCAGTACATGTTGTCATGGAACGGGGATGAAATGACCGATATTTTTAACTAGGTAATTGAATGCCTAATTTAAATTTGTACTTTGTTTAGCTTGAAAGCTATGCTGACATAAGTGTCGGTTATCAAATATAGGCAAGGATAGATATTTTCAGGTGGAAAATATGTACAGCCTTACTACATTCAAATTGCAATGCGCTTCGTCTTGAATCATATATGTTCCCCATAACGGTTAGCGCTACATCAAGAATATATCATTTATTTCATAAGTCTCATGATTAGAACTAACACAACACTCTCTCTTATACAAAAGGAGGTGTACGATGCCCAGGAAGCAGTTCTACCTGATGGTTCAGAAGACGACGTACAATTAGTCAACAATCCTGTTGGTTCCAACGAACCCGACACATCCAACTCCCAGAAGGATACCGGCGCACCCAACTCCCCCAAAAATGGTGCACCCAACTCCCCGAAAAGGAAGAGAGCACGTGGACGCCCGAGAAAGCTAGTCGATCCCGACGAAGCAGCAAAAACAAAGAGTCTTAAAGAACTGAAACTTAAATTTGACAGCAAGACCATAGCCAAGCAAGTGTCTTCGTTACCATCACGGTCACGCAGAGAGCATAAACCAGCACCAGCTTTATTGAGGCCATTCAAACACAAATAGGTAGCATCAATTGATCATCAATTGATACATGCTCATGCTCTACTTTTAGCATTATTCTGATACACGTTTAATTTGTGATTTTTAAGATTTGAACTTTTTAAAAAAAATGGATGAACACTTTTGAATTATATTTTTTCATCAACTTCAAAAAATATTCGTATAATTAAGAAATTGCAATTTTTTTTAAAATTCACGCTTTCTTCAGAAAAACATAAACATATTTTGAATTCAGGAATTTTTTTTAAATGATGAACTTTTCTTGAAATCAGGAAAATTTTCCAAATTCAGAAATATATTTTTGAAATTGTGAACATTTTTAAAATTTCCTAATATCTTTTACGAATTCATGAACATTTTTAAAAAATTCATACATTTTTCAAAATATTTTGAACATTTACTAAAAAATTCATGATTTTTTTAACATATGAACACTTTCTGAAATCACAAACATTTTTAGAATCTGTGAGATTTATCATGTCCTGAACATTTTTTCAAGCCATGAACAACTTTGGAATGTGAACATTTTTTCGCAATTTGCAACTTTGTAGAAATCCTGAATTACTTTCAAAAGGAAAAATAGAAAACAGAAAAAATAAAAAGGAAAAACGAAAGGGGCTTCCCGCCCCTCACATGGGCTGGCCTTAAGGGCGCACGAGGGAGGGCGGGTGCACGCTTCCTTGGTTTCAGGTGTGTTGGTCGTCATATAGGATCGTATGCCCGGCCGTATACGTATTTGTTTGTATATGGCGGCCTTTCGTGCACGCGTGAAGCCGCCCGCGCTTGGGGCAGCACGTGTCACGGGTAGTTGCCAAAACTGTCCCATCAAATAAATGTGGACGGCAACCACCTCCGGCCGCATCGCCCACCATTTCCCCCTGCCGCATCATCTCCCTCTCTCCACTCCCCACTCCCCACTCCCTCTCCTCTCCAACCTCCTCGTCTCCCTCATCGCATCCTCTCCATCGCCATGGCGGACGCAGGAGGCGAGCACCCTGATTGGGGCGCAGATCTGGTGGAGCAGGCGCGGCAGGTCGTTGCGGGCACCTTTGTGAGGGGGCGTGCCGGCGTCCAGCGCGGTGCTCCCTCCGCTGGAGATGTGGAGAAGGCGGGGCCGGGCTGCAGCGGCGCGGTCCAGCCAGATGCACCCGCTCTGGCGATCTCCGACGAGGCGCAGAAGGTGGAGGCGGGATCTGGCGAGGCGCAGAAGGTGGGGGCGGGCTCTGGCGAGGCGAACGAGGTGGAGAAGGTGGAGAAGGTGGAGGCCGGCTCCGGCGAGGAGGAGGAGGAGCAGAAGGTATCTGCTTATCACTTTTATTTGGTAGTTTTTAGATTGTAGTGTTTGTGGCCAGAACTTTGTTTGGTTAGATTTGTTCGAGGTAGGGTTTTCTCTGCATTATGGTTTTTCTGTATTTGATTCGTGCAAGAATGGTGGACCACATATGATTATTAGATTAGGGTAGAAGTAGCCGGATTGAGGGATGGTTTTTTTTCAGATGCTTATTGGATTAGTAGTGGAATCTTTGCAATTCTTTAGGTGTTTGGCTTGAGGATTAGACGATGGATTAGTCAAATATATACTTCTCTATTGGTTTGGGTTGGTGCCTGCTTTAGTTCTTTGGCTTGATGATTAATTAAATGGATGCTCAGTTCTAGGGATTATGCCTGTCATAGTTGCAATTCTTAGATGCTTGATTGATGCATGTTGTCATAGTTGCAGTTATTTGATGCTTGATTGATGCCTGTACTGGGTGCTGTCATGTGCTCATGTGCCGGGTGTTGTCATGTTAATCAAAAAGAGCTTCTCAAGAGCTGGATTTTTTTGTGCTGGACTGGGGCTTCTGAAGGAGAGGGGAAGCATGGTCGAGGGGAAGGGGCAGTCTATGCTTATTTAGTTTGGGTTAGTTGTGGAATTTTGTTGTTGCTTCAGAGATATTGACAGCATTGAACATCCTCTGCAATGCCGTTGCTTCAGAGATAAAAGCATCTTGGGGTTTTTTCAGATGCTTATTAGATTAGTAGTTGAATTTTTGCTTGTTAGATTTTAATTAGTATGAGGTTGAATACCTTATTTAAGGGGGAATTTAAGGTCAGATAGATGTCATATGATTATTAGATCTATAGTTCAATGTTGCTGACATTTATGATTATTAGATTTGATCTGTGGTTCAATGATACTGGATGGAAACATATTTCATTTGGAATGCATTAATTTTGATGTGCCAATTTATTGATTTAGATGATACAAGATTCATCTATAGTATAATTTGTTGTTGTTTAGGTAAGTAATGAAATTTTAGATGTTTGTTGGAGATGTATGCATTTATAGTTGAAGTTGTACCTAATTAACTACTGCATTATGCTAATATGTGTAGGAGCTTTGCTGCATTATCCCAAAAATAGTAATCTGTGCATATTGAAATTTGTAGTTGGCTTCTGTAATTAGTATATACTATATGTAAAGTGTGAAGTAAACATTCCAAGGCAGGATCCTAGCAACAAAATATACTATATGTTTCCATTATGAAGTGTGTGTGTGTGGGGGGGGGGGGGATTTCCTCAAAATAAAAGTGTTGGGTAAATTCAGGGAATGTCAAGAATCCAGCTTGCATTTTCATTAGAATTTATGAAGGAAATCATTTGTATTTTGATTGATTGCTTAGATTCTTTATTTATAAGGAAAGCATTTGGTCACTTGCATCATACCAATGTGGTTCACATTCACAATTTTGTTTGTAATGACATTCTGTTAACTGCAATTCAATTAATTGTATTTGATGTGCTTGTTTGACAATATAGCAGGAGGAGGAGGATCTTGTGGGCAACAAGAGCAAGTGGGACAAGACTGGGTTCTACCCATATGACTCTGATGAAGATGAGCCGTATGAGGTAAGGCCTAGTTGAAATGTTATTTGTGCATTGAGTTAGTATTACGTGTTTATAGTTTTTTAAATGCATAATGTATTAATGTTAGTCATTAATGTGTGCAGTATGAATCTGGAGATGATGTGGACGAGGGGAACATCGAGTCCTTTAAAGAGAAGGAGGTGCAGAAGATCAGGGCCCAAGGATCTACCATGTACTACAACTGGAGGAAGGACAAGTATAGGTGCCCCTACTGCAGCAAGCCCAAGCCCAGGTCTGGGTTGCGGGAGCATCTGATGGAGCATTGTCGGGCTACATCCATCAGCAGTCATGACTACAAGATCGGGGCTCAACATTCTGCCCTCCACAAGGTCCTAAATAACCCTAACCTCTGGTCGTACATCATGCTGATCATCAGAAGCTGGAAGCCGTACTCATCATCACTATATTTGATGATGTTTTACTTTTGGAAAGCCGCATCTGGGTCTGAACTGGTTGGAAACTACCTCTATTAACGTAATGTAATGTAATGTATTGTGTGTGTGAACTGGATCTGTGGTGAACTTCCTGGTACATGTGGTGGTAACTTAGAATGCTATCTATATGTGTGGCCTTAACTTTATTGGTGGTGAATGCTTCCTTCATGTTTAGTTGTTGTTTCGATGGTGCAATTATCACAAATGGCACTTCACTGTTGCTTCAGACATGCTAACTGTTCTATATGGTAGTGGCGCTTCAGTGTTGCGCCAGGTTGTAGTATGAAATGCTAATTGTTCTATATGGTGTGTACTGAAACTGAAGTACTGAAATAATTCAGTGTGCATCGTTGTGTACTGAAATGGTAGTAACAAAATATTTTAGTGTGTACCACTACAATATTGTACCGAAATATTTCAGTGCCTACCGGTGTGTACCAAAATATTTCAGTGTGCACCACTACAACATTACAAATTTTGCCTAGGGCAGTACCGAAATATTTGAGTGCCTTCTCATCTCCTCCTCCTGCGGTTTGCCATCAATTGCTATCACTCTCACAAGTGGGTCCCCTTGTCATCCACACAACCGCGCCACCACATGTACCACATTTTTCTTTCTCCCCGTCTCGACCACTCCACATCTTTCTTTCTCCCCTTCTCGACCAGCACCGCCGCTGCCGCCATCTCCCGACGACCCCTCTCTTCACTGCCGGTGCGCAGCGGCCACCAACTCCTGCAAGTATGTGAGATCTCCCCTCTTCTTCCCTTCCCCAACCGTGTCTCCCTACGGAGGCGGATCTGAGCCGATTGGTTTGGACTGAAACTTAGTTTTTGGATTGGATCTTGATTTGGTTTCTATGGTTTGAGACCAAATCAATCAATTAGTTTGAGCCGCCACTACCACCTACTACTGCTCGAAATCCAAGAGCCGCTGTTTCCGGTCGGAGCTCGTCGGCTCTCTCGAGCTTTGGCGCCATGTCTGATCTAGATTCATGACGTGCCCTCGCATATGTCTTTGTCCATGGTTTGAACCTTTGGATTTAATCCAAAAGTTCAAAATGGTTCGGACTCGGTTGGATGACGAGCATGTATAGTTCGGTTTGGTCTAGATTCTAAATGAAAATATCTGGATTGGTTTGGTTTTGATGTGTGTCGTGGATTGGACTGGTTTTAGTTTGGATGCCGAACTATTCCCAGGTTTAGATGAGACGGGCATTGCCATTGTCATTGGCATTGCTTTATTACGTAGATGATAGGAAATAGATTGATTGGCCATTGCCAGTATAGGTTATCACCATGATTTATTATATGTATGATCTTTGTATTGTACTATGTACAATTCAACTTAGAGTTCAACATGTTCTGTGTAGAATGGAGGAAGCACAATGTGGACGCTGCAACTCACGGTGCCGAACCAGCCTTTCTACTGCCACACCGTTCGGCATCTACTTCCAGCCTTCTTTTGTTGTTGCAGCGGTAACAATTTATATGAACCTTCTGACAGTACATTCTTTTTGTTTTTTTTGCTCTTTCCACTAATGTATTGTGTCTGTTATTTGTTTTTATCTTACACAGATCATACCATGCAATGTGAAATTGGCATTCAATGAGCTCGTCGGAGACACTGTGACCTTCGACGCTCTTGGGGGCCCATACACTATGCAGGTTGAGAAGGGGCGAAAGATAACCCAGATAGGAGGAGATGATTGGGATCGTTTCATCGCCCGCATGCGTCTTAGTGGGGGTGAATTGATCAGCTTCTCCTTCAGAAGAGATAGGCCCAGTATTTCTGTTATCTATCTAAATTTGATTCCGGATAGTGAGGATGAAGTTCATGAGGAGGAAGATGGTGCTGATTCAGATGATGACAATTCAGATGATGATGAGAACCCACTTGTTGAATACTTGTATGCCCAAGGACTCAGACTGGGCGACGAGGAAATCGGCAACTTTTGGGACATGCTTCCGCTACGTCAAGACTACCTAGGGAAGCCATTCGTGACCCGCCTCACAAGGACGAATGTTAAACGGCATATCATGGTATGTTACTTAGTGTGGTAATTACATGATATGTATGCTTAGTTAGTGTAGTAGTTCATATGATATGCATGTTGTAGTAGTATGATGAGAGGCCTAGTTTAGAATTCATTTAGTGAAGAATTTTATGACATGCATGTAGTGTAGTAATATGCGATGATATGCTTAGTGTACGCAGTAATCTAATGATATGCCTAATTACTATAGTAATTTGATGCTTGGCGTATAGTGTAGTGATGTGATGATATATATGCTCAGTGTTGAATCCAATGATATATGTGTCTTGAACTGTATGCTTTGTTGATAATTGCACGTGACTTGATCATATATCATGTCAACTGTTTTTAGAAATTACCTAAGAGGTTACTTGATAGCTGTGGCGTCGACCCGGACGAAGAAGGCATGGCTGCTGGACTACGCCTTACCAGAACGGGCTCCATCACCAGCTGTGCCTATGCAGTGGACATGGACGGTCGCACTGTCTTGAGCAGGGCAGGGTGGAAGAAGTTCCTTCGTGCCAAGAATCTTCGGGTAGGACAATCCATCCTACTCACTGTTGCGAACACCCGTCGCCATGACTTGAGGATGATGATCACCATCCACCTCATTTAGAACTAGGGTGGGCCATGTATCAATGTGAAATGAACTTGTTATGTTATCTCTTGTTTGCGAGTACTTGTCGTGTATTACCGTACCTATATCTACTCATATCTAGGTACTATTGCTTGTGATGGATTGCAACTATTATTAACTGGTAACTAATGCTCTACTAGCTATGATTATTCCACTGTGTGATGTTTTATAGGCTGTAGTGTGACATGGTAACTGATATATATGGTAGAGGCTGGTCTCTAAGACCTTGTACAATGCAAGGTGCTTAGGGATGTTCTTCCACTGTGTGATGTTTTATACGTGCCAGGTTGTAGTATGAAATGCTAACTGTTCTATATGGTAGTGGCTGGTCTCTAATTGGACTGACATGTTGAACTAGTATCAATGGTAGAGGCGTTTCGTTGTGCGCCACATCCAGCAGTTCACATAATTAATTATCCAAAGATTAAGGTATCAAACCCTTGGTCATACAAATCAACATTTCGTTCCTAAAAATTAAGGTACTTCCACATTTGAACTAACTAATACTACAAATTCGAAGGAACTACTTAATACATTAACAACACATAGGGAAGTAGCCCTGGTCCAACGGCTTGAGAAAGGACGAACAAAAGCTGAAAGAAGAAGGATTAGCCAGTAGCAGCACCATCAGCCTCCCAGCCTCACAACTTCAGCCAGCCTGGTGAACTCCAGGTTTTTTCCTGCAAAACACACATGGGATGTTGGAGGCAAGAAAATAAATTTGCCAGGGGTCTTGTCATGGCATCTATTCGCACGGAATGCTAGTACAAATGATGAAGAACAAAACATCCAACATGAGCAAATTCATAGGAGTTCTAGATCCATGGATACCATCAAGAAAAAATGCTCAGTTTTAATTCAAACACAACGCTTGGTGAAAACATGCATATTCATATCATCAACATTGATATGGCATCTTTGCAAGCTTGGGTCAGTTACTTGTCTTGTCTTTCATGTCATGACAATAAATTTTAACAATAAATAGACATGAAATTGACCCAAACTCATGTACAAAGTTAGGCCATATGATGCATGGATTAATTCACATATAAATGACGAAATGCCAACTATGTATAGAATTTGCAGTACTGAAATATTTCAGTGTGTACCGGTGTGTACTGAAACTGCAGTACTGAAATAATTCAGTGTGCATCGGTGTGTACTGAAATTGTAGTAACGAAATATTACATTGTCTACCAGTGTGTACTGAAATATTTCAGTGTCTACCACAACAACATTGTACCGAAATATTTCAGTGCCTACCGGTGTGTACCAAAATATTTCAGTGTCCACCACTACAACATTAAATTTTTTGCCTAGGACAGTACCGAAATATTTCAGTGCCTACCGGTGTGTACCGAAATATTTCAGTGTCTACCACTATAACAATACTAATTAGTCCTACGGTTCATATGATGCATAGGGTTCACATACATCATAATCCATCCTCCAAATCCATGTACTCAAATATTCATGCAATTCATTGAGATTAAAATGCCATATAGCATTCCCTCTCTGAGCTATTACGATCAGTATCACCACGATGTAAGCACGAGCAGTAGGAAGATGAGGAGTGGGGAAGCTTACTCTAAACATAGCTACCGCCGCCGTTCAGACGAGGAGAGTGGCGAGGGAAGCATGGAGAACGGCGGGGAAGCGAGGTCGCGACCACTATCCTCCTCATCTTGATCTTCGGAGTCTCCCATGACTCGGTTGGGGGCTGCACAATCAGCAATGGCACCTCGTGCACGGTGGGTTCCTGATCCAGTGGATGCTCTACCCTGGACCTGAACGCCCACCACCAACGCCTGGTCCACTTGCTGGACGAATTGGCCTGCTCCATCGCCCAGAGGAAGATCTCGATCTTGTGAATTGGTTGTGCGGGCGGGGGAAAAAGCTTTGCCCTCTCCTTCTTCATCAAATTCTTGAAAGTGGCTATTGCCGTCCAGCTCATCTGCCTTGTGTTGTCAAACCAAGAACGGATCTTCCTCAACCTGGCCAACTTGACCTGGTCGCAGCTGGCGATCTGCATGAAGTCGGTGTTCTCGCCGCCAGCCATCAGCTCAATTTGCTGATTCTTGGTTCGATGGAAGAGGGGGTGGGGGTGGGTGGGTGTGGGATTCCTGGATTAGGGGGTGTCCGGATGGCCGGACTATGACCTTTGGTCGGACTCCCGGACTATGAAGATACAGGATTGAAGACTTCGTCCCGTGTCCGGATAGGACTTTCCTTGGCGTGGAAGGCAAGCTTGGCGATTTGATATGAAGATCTCCTCCCATTGTAGCTGACTCTGTGTAACCCTAGCCCTCTCCGGTGTCTATATAAACCGGAGAGTTTTAGTCCGTAGGACGAACAACACTCATACCATAGGCTAGCTTCTAAGGTTTAGCCTCTCTGATCTCGTGGTAGATCAACTCTTGTACTACCCATACCATCAATATTAATCAAGCAGGAGTAGGGTTTTACCTCCATAGAGAGGGCCCGAACCTGGGTAAAAACATCGTGCCCCTTGTCTCCTGTTACCATCCGCCTAGACGCACAGTTCGGGACCCCCTACCCGAGATCCGCCGGTTTTAACACCGACATTGGTGATTTCATTGAGAGTTCCTCTGTGTCTTCACCTTTAGGCCCGATGGCTTCTTCGATCATCAACCACGACGCGGTCCAGGGTGAAACTTTTCTCCCCGGACAGATCTTCGTATTCGGCGGCTTCGCACTGCGGGCCAATTCGCTTGGCCATCTGGAGCAGATCGAAAGCTACGCCCCTGACCATCAGGTCAGGGTTGGAAGTTTGAATTACACGACCGACATCCGTGGGGACTTGATCTTCGACGGATTCGAGCCGCGGCCGAGCACGCCGCACTGCCACGAGGGGCATGATTTAGCTCTGCCGCCGGACAACGCCCAGAGCATCGCTCAGGAGCCCGCTCCGACCGTTAGCTCGGAGCCAACTGCGCCAATTGGGGACGGACGGTTGGACGCTGCCCCAGGAGCCGCAATCTCTACGGCGATAGAGCCGAACACCTGCCTAGTCCTTTGCGAGGCCTATGACTCCAGGGTGCCGGACTCCGTTCCGAACTCCGAATCTCCCGCACCCCTTCCGATCGAACCCGATTGGGCTTCGATCATGGAGTTCACCGCCGCGGACCTCTTTCAGCACTCGCCCTTTGACGATATCCTGAATTAACTAAAGTCTCTCTCTTTGTCAGGAAAGCCCTGGCCGGACTATGATCAGCATGGTTGGGACGCGGATGACGAAGAAATTTGAAACCCACCCACCACCAACTTCGTAGCCACTGTCGACGATTTAACTGACATGCTCGACTTCGACTCTGAAGACATCAACGGTATGGACGCCGATGAAGGAGACGACCAAGAACCAGCACCTATAGGGCACTGAAAAGCCACCTCGTCATTTGACATATACATGATGGACACCCCCAAAGCAGGGGATGGCGATGAAAAAACGGAGGACGACCCCTCCAAGAAGCAACCCAAGCGCCCACTCAGCAACGCTGCTCTAAATCCCGCCAAAACAAAAATGGCGAGTCCGGCACTGGAGATAACAACACGCCAGACAGTGCCGAAGAGAACCCTCTCCAGCAGGATTCAACGTAGGAGAACGAAGGAGCCAGCCCGCATGAGAAAGCTGCGGACAGGGAGGTCGAGGACGACAATTATATGCCTCCCTCCGAAGACGAGGCAAGCCTCGACAACGATGAATTCGTCGTGCCAGAGGATCCCGTCGAACAAGAGCGTTTCAAACGCAGGCTTATGCCCATGGCAAGCAGCCTCAAGAAAAAACAGCAGCAGCTTAGAGCTGACCAAGACTTGCTAGCCGACAGATGGACCGAAGTCCTGGCGGCCGAAGAGTATAAACTCAAACGCCCCTCCAAGAGCTACCCAAAGCGCAGGCTGCTACCCCAACTTGAGGAGGAAGCAACTAAACCTACATCACCAGCGTACGATGCGCCCGATCGGCCACCCCGTGGTCGCGACAGAGAGGCCTTCCGGCTCTCGACCCAAGCCGCACCCCGGCACCGCTCAAAAAATACCAGAGAACGGGGAGATGCAACAGACCTGCGAGACATATTGGAGGATAAGGCAAGGCAAACAAGATCGATCTACGGATCGCGTGGGCGCCCCATGTCACATGACGATAACCATCACGCCGGATATGATAAATACGGCCAGGCCTAACACAAAAGACAAAGCTCATCCGAGCTGCATCGCGATATAGCCCAGTACAGAGGCACCACACACCCACTATGCTTCACAGACGAAGTAATGGATCATCAGATCCCCGAGGGTTTTAAACCCGTAAACATCGAATCATACGATGGCACAACAGATCCCGCGGTATGGATCGAGGATTATCTCCTTCATATCCACATGGCCCGTGGTGATGATCTACATGCCATCAAATACCTCCTGCTCAAGCTTAAAGGACCAGCTCGGCATTGGCTTAATAGCCTGCCAGCAGAGTCAATTAGTTACTGGGAGGACCTAGAATCCGCGTTCCTTGACAACTTCCAGGGCACTTATGTGCGGCCACCAGATGCCGATGACCTCAGCCACATAATCCAGCAACCAGAGGAATCGGCCAGACAATTCTGGACACAGTTCCTAACAAAGAAAAATCAAATAGTCGACTGTCCGGACGCCGAGGCCCTTGCAGCCTTCAGGCACAATATCCGAGACGAATGGCTTGCCCGGCACCTAGGACAGGAAAAGCCGAAATCTATGGCAGCCCTCATGACACTCATGACCCGCTTTTGCACGGGAGAAGACAGCTGGCTAGCTCGTAGCAATAACATAACCAAGAGCCCTGGCAATTCGGATACCAAGGACAACAACAGCAGGTCACGTCGCAACAACCACAAGTGCCGCATTAACAGCGACAACACTGAGGATACGGCAGTTAATGCCGGATTCAGAGGCTCTAAACCCGGTCAGCGGAAGAAGCCATTCAAAAGAACCCCCCCGGGCCCATCCAGTTTAGACCGGATACTCGATCGCTCGTGCCAGATACACGGCACCCCCGAACAACCAGCCAACCACACCAACAGGGATTGTTGTGTGTTCAAGCAGGTAGGCAAGTTAAGTGCCGAAATCAGAGACAAGGGGCTGCATAGCGATGATGAGGAGGGGCCTTGGCCGCTGAACAACAGAGGACAGAAGGGTTTCCCCCCGCAAGTGCGGACGGTGAACATGATATACGCAACCCATATCCCCAAAAGGGAGTGGAAGGGTGCTCTCAAGGACATCTATGCGTTGGAGCCGGTCGCCCCGAAGTTCAAACCATGGTCCTCCTGCCCGATCACTTTTGATCGAAGGGACCACCCCACTAGCATCCGTCACGGCGGATTCGCCGCATTGGTCCTAGACCCAATCATTAACGTATTTCACCTCACTAGAGTCCTCATGGACGACGGCAGCAGCCTGAACCTGCTTTATCAGGATACAATGCAGAAAATGGGTATAGATCCCTCAAGGATTAAACCCACAAAGACAACCTTTAAAGGAGTCATACCAGGTGTAGAAGCCAGCTGTACAGGCTCGGTTACACTCGAAGTGGTATTCGGATCCCCGGATAATTTCCGAAGCGAAGAGTTAATCTTCGACATAGTCCCATTCCGCAGTGGCTATCATGCCCTGCTCGGACGAACCGCATTCGTGAAATTTAATGCGGTGCCGCACTACACATATCTCAAGCTCAAGATGCCAGGCCCTCGCGGAGTCATTATGGTAAATGGAAACACCGAATGCTCCCTTCGAACGGAGGAGCACACGGCGGCCCTGGCGGCAGAAGTTCAAAGTAGCCTATCAAGGCAATTCCCCAACCCGGGTGTTAAGCGTCCGGACAACGTCAAGCGCGCCCGAAGTAACCTACAACAAAACCGGCTGGCACGCTCCGAGCAAGCATAGCAGTGCGGCCCCAACCCCAGCCCTCGCCAGATGGCCATAGCGGTACCACGCGTACATAACTACGCTCTGGAAATACCATGGGCATAAGGGGAGGGGCACAACTACGGCACTCCCAGAATGCGGCTTAACCGCACTAAGGGCTCCCTATTCTACTGTTTCCTTTTTTATTTATTTCAGGACCCAACTATTCGGAAGGCCTGTCTGGCAATACACTCGCCGAACACACGATGCAACAGCCAGGGAGAGCACAAGCCACATCAAATGTCCAGGTGGTCTCTATAACGAGCTAAATACCTGTTTTACTCAAAGGTCTGACAGCCTGCCCCTGGAGGGGGATATGTCAAATAATCCCACCCCTTGCTTACCGCACTATTTGTATCGTTCTGCTTTCATAGCAGCCCCCCTTTAATAAACAATATATAGCTCTTATCTATTATTGCATTCATCTATTTTTATACAAATATGTTCAGTCATGACATTTTGCAACCGTACACTCTGGTACGGCCAATACACCAGGGGCTTCAGCACCCCATAATACGGTGTGAGAAGACCGAACACTCTCATGAGTACGGCACCCCGAACTTATAGCACTATATGCATTGGCTCCGAATCATGTCTTGGGTCAATAGTTGGGTTTGCCCGGCTCCCATGTTTTGGTACCTTATGTTCCGCAATGTTGGCTAAGGTAGCGCTGGGAGAACTACTGCGATTGTGCCCCAGTTGAGCTGGGTTAACACCTCAGTAGAGAAAGCTAAAACTGACCGTCATGATAATGCGAGCGACCGGTCGCTGTTCGTGAGGTTTTTTGAGTCCTTAAAGACTTATGCCGCTTCGAGCGAGGAGCCGGATTTATCCGGCCCAGGCGTGGATAGCGCCCCGAACTCGGTCTTCCGAATACTAGGGGCTTCGCCGAAATTTAAAATTATAGAATTCTATGGCTAAGTGAGAGTGATAAAGCACTATAAGCCCGATGGCCTTGTTCGTTGTGCTGAGCGCCTCCCTAGATGGACCCAAGAATGGGAACAAGAGCGCTCAGGTTTATCCCGAACACCCCAGCACTCGTGGCATGGGGGCAGAAGCCGACGACTTGCATCTCTCAGATTTAATAAACGGCCGCACAGAAGGTAATATTTTAAATTAACAAGCGTTGCTTAGCGCATATGAACAAAGTTTTCAGCGCACAGGATAACAGATGCGAGTCTACTCAAAAATTACATCTTTGGAGCATTCACCCGCTATAATGCGGGCACCCTTCAGGACGCCCTCATAATACATCTCGGCTTGCGATACTCCTTGCCCAGCGGTGGCGGGTCCGTCACAAGCTTCTCGGCGTCCATCTTCCCCCAGTGCACTTTAGCATGGGCAAGGGCCCGATGGGCACCTTCAATACAGACGGAGCACTTGATGACTTCAATCCAGGGACAAGCGTCCACCAGCCGCCCCACCAGACCGAAGTAGCTCCCAGGCATGGCTTCTCCTAGCCACAGCCGAACTATGAGGCCCTTCATGGCATGTTCGGCCACCTTGTGGAGATCGACCAGCTGCTTCAGCTGGTCGCTCAGGGGCATCGGATGTCCGGCCTCAGCATATTGATACCAGAACACCTTTTCCGTCGAGCTCCCCTCCTCGGCGCGGCAGAACGTGGCAGCATCAGACACACTACGGGGCAGATCGGCGAACGCTCCTGGAGAGCTCCGGATTCGGGTAAGTAACAGATAATTCACTTTTATGTGCTTGCTTTGCATAAAGAATGCCTTACCCGCCGCTATCTTCTTTATCGCCTCGATCTCCTGGAGGGCCTTCTGGGCTTCAGCCTTAGCGGTTTTGGCACTCTCAAGAGCCAAGGCAAGCTCGGACTCTCGAGTCTTCGAGTCACGCTCCAAACTCTCGTGTTTCTCCACGAGAGCCTGGAGCTCTAGCCGCACCTCCGCCACCCGCGCCTCTTGTTTCTCTCGCTTGGTGCGCTCCAAGGCCGCACTGTTTTTGGCCTTGGACACTGCCTCCTTCAGGGTCGCCACCTCGGTCGTGGTCCCTGCAACATTCACGTTGGTCCTGTCATTATTTGCAACCAGATATTTCTGTATACATTTACATAAGGTATTACATACCCTCCTTGTCCTCGAGCTGCTTCTTGGCACGGCCGAGCTCGTTCTCGGACCGCTCGAGGCTCTTCTTCAATGTATCGACCTCCGCAGTCAGTGCGGCAGAGGTCAGCAGCCCAGCCTGCATTCCCATATTGACATATTTATGTTAGACTCCTGCGTATATCTTTTTAGATCCTCAACTCGGCTTTTCTTTTCGAACACCGAACTGAGCATCAGGGGCTACTGTCTATGCGGTAACATTTTTATATGTTTTACATACCTCGAAGCCTGTTAGCAGGCTGGTACAGGCTTCTGTCAGTCCGCTCTTGGCGGGATAAACCTTCTGAATCACCGCACTCATAACAGTGCGATGCTCCTCGTCGATGGAGGCGCCGTTAAGCACCTCCAGCAAGTTGTCCGGCGCCTCCGGTTGGACGGAGGCCGCCGGCGTCGTAGGCACGCCTTTCTTACGAAGGCGCCGCCTGCCGGTCTCTCGAACCGTTGTTGGTTCCGGAGCGGTGTCCGGCCCAGGGCCGGACTTAGATCCCTCTGGGGTTTTACCCCCTTTGGGCCTGGAGTCCGGGAGGTCGCCTTGTGGCGCCTCCAGGACCACCTCATCCTGGTTTAGCCCCTTTTGGGACTCCACCTCGCATCGTCTATAGGGAGAGGGGAGGAGGCCGTCGAAAGTGAAGCGCTATTCACATCCGATGAGTCCAGGGAGCCGCTCGACGAATCGCCGAGCTGAGCCCGGGGCGGACTGCATAATTTAATTCAGCGTCAGAAGGAGCCATACATCAGAGGAGCGCCATAAGTTATTCTGGTATCCGGATACTTACGATTTTGCCAGGGGCTTGACCCTGGATGGCCATTCCTCCCCGCCGTCTTCGGCATCGGAGGCGTAGTCCGGCAGAAGGGTCCTCCCCTTCTTGGACCCTCCGACCCCCCCAGTTGGGGCGGCTTTCCTTTTCTTTCCTCCCCTCGCTGGAGGGGGAGAGGCTTCTTCTTCTTCTTCTTCCTCCTCCTCGTCCTCAGAGGCGGAGGGTGCTTCGGGGTTGTCGGGCGATGAATCCGACACCACCATGCGCCGGGAACTCTTTCGGGTCCCCGTGGCCTTCTTCTTGGCCTTCTTCTCCGGCACCACGTGAGGTGCCGGAACCAGCAGCTTCGTCAAGCGCGCGTCTGCTGGGCCTTCGGGCAAAGGGGCCGGGCAGTCAAACTGCCCGGATGTCCTCTTCCAGTCCTGTCAAAGGAGCAGGAGTTTAGATCCTGCATGGAATCAAACCATGAAAATCACGTGTCCCGAGAAAGACTAAAGGCGAGCTTACTTCGGTGGCTTGGCGCTTGGGCAGAATCCGCGATCCTCGGTGATGGGTGGGGAGACCTCGGAGCTCTTGAATAGCACCTTCCAAGCGTCCTCGTGCTTTGTGTCGAAAAGCCGGGACAGAGTCTGGTGCTGGGCCGGGTCGAACTCCCACAAGGTGAAGGCCCGTCGTTGACACGGAAGAATCCGGCGGAAGAGCATGACCTGGACTACGTTGACAAGCTTAACCTTCTTGTTCACCAGGTCTCGGACGCAGGTTTGGAGTCCGGTCACCTCTCCCGGACTACCCCATGACAGGCCCGTCTCCTTCCAAGATGTGAGCCGAGTGGGGATGCCGATCGAAATTCGGGGACCGCTGCCCATTCAGGGTCATGCGGCTCGGTGATGTAGAACCACCCCGATTGCCATCCTTTGATGGTCTCTACGAAGGAGCCCTCAAGCCATGTGACGTTGGCTATTTTGCCCACCATGGCGCCTCCGCACTCCGCTTGACGTCCGCCCACGACCTTCGGCTTGACGTTGAAGATCTTCAGCCATAGGCCAAAGTGAGGCTGGATGCGGAGGAAGGCCTCACATACGACGATGAACGCCGAAATGTTGAGGATGAAGTTCGGGGCCAGATCGTGGAAGTCCAGGCCGTAGTAGAACATGAGCCCCCGGACGAACGGGTGAAGGGGAAAGCCCAGTCCGCGGAGGAAATGGGGGAGAAACACGACCCTCTCATGGGGCCTAGGGGTGGGGACGAGTTGCCCCTCCTCGGGAAGCCGGTGCGCGATGTCGTCGGACAAGTATCCGGCCTTCCTCAACTTTTTGATTTGCCCCTCCGTGACGGAGGAGGCCATCCATCTACCTCCCGCTCCGGACATGATTGGAGAAAGGTCGAGGTGGGAAGTGCGGACTTGGGCGCTGGAGTTCGAGTGCGCGGATGGACAAGCAAGGGAGGAAGAAGGCGTGAATGGAAAGGGTGGATCCTTATCCCCTTATATGGGCGGTCGAGACTATGAGCCCCCACCAGCCTAATAAAACTCGCTTATCTCCCAAGCGCCGCGGTTAATGGCGCGGTTGGGTTACCCACGCCCGTATTGATGAGAATCCCGGAATAAGGGGACACGATCTCTGCTTTGACAAGACGTGCCAAGGAAACCGCCTCGCTAAACGCGCTGAGGTGGAACAGTAAAACGATTCGAATAAAGGCCTGGCCGTGGCGTGATGTCACGCTGCGGAATATGTCAGCAGATTAGATTTGTGCAGATATTATTCTCTCTACGGTGGCATGTGGAACTTATTTTGCAGAGCCGGACACTATCCTTGTGTTCAACATCTTCTATGGAGAATTTGGAGGAGGAACCCGCCTTGCAATGTCGAAGACGATTTGCGCGCCGGACTCGTCGTCATTGAAAGCCTGGTTCAGGGGCTACTGAGGGAGTCCCGGATTAGGGGGTGTCCGGATGGCCGGACTATGACCTTTGGCCGGACTCCCGGACTATGAAGATACAAGATTGAAGACTTCGTTCCCGTGTCCGGATAGGACTTTCCTTGGCGTGGAAGGCAAGCTTGGCGATTTGATATGAAGATCTCCTCCCATTGTAACCAACTCTGTGTAACCCTAGCCCTCTCCGGTGTCTATATAAACCGGAGAGTTTTAGTCCATAGGACGAACAACACTCATACCATAGGCTAGCTTCTAGGGTTTAGCCTCTTTGATCTCGTGGTAGATCAACTCTTGTACTACCCATACCATCAATATTAATCAAGCAGGAGTAGGGTTTTACCTCCATAGAGAGGGCCCGAACCTGGGTAAAAACATCGTGCCCCTTGTCTCCTGTTACCATCCTCCTAGACGCACAGTTCGGGACCCCCTACCCGAGATCCGCCGGTTTTGACACCGACAGTGGGGGTGGGGGTTGCCTGAGTGGAGCGATGTTGCAGCGGCGAGAAGGAGGAGATGACTATGGTGGACTTGGAGGAGAGGGAGGAGATGGTCGCCGATGAGTAATTGTGGAAGTTGTAGCACCATGGCGGCGGTTTTGCATTCGACGAGAGGGGCGACGCGTGCAAATTTTCCTAGGACTAAACTGCCCCTATATTAAAACGCGTCCCCACCTTGTCAGGAGTACCTGCAAATTTTCCTAGGACTAAACTGCCCCTATATTAAAATGCGTCCCCACCTTGTCAGGAGTACCGGCCCCACTCGTTTTGGTACTTTTGTGTACTTTCGTCGGAGTACTACCCAGTACTTGGTATTTGTCTGCCGTTAGATCGACATGAACGAACGGTTCTAAAAAAGCCCAACCACTCTAAAAGTTGTATATTATTATATATTTGGCCGTATAAAGGCTCGAAGAAGCAATATCACTTCAATATCTCACTGGTAGCAGCTTCGTCCTCGCCTTTTTTTTTCTCTAGATACTCCTCAATCCTTCTTCTAGCTAGGTACAGATGTATAGTACAAATGGGGAAGGTTTAGTAATAACTGGTAGCGGCGGCTCGCCATTATCTGCCATCGTCCTAGCTCGCGGCTCCGCGTGATCTATTGAGGGCATGAATTATGCTACACCATCGGTGGGGGATTAGTAGTACGACGAATGTAGCGGTGGGTGGGGCTCCAGCTGATGAGCTGATCGCTGCAGCGGTAGCAGCCTCTAGAGGCTGGTTTGGGTTAGCTGCTTCCCGGGCTACTGCAGCTGCTCCAGGGCGGCGTTTGCTCTATGACGGCAGCTGCTCCGCCACCTCATCTTCACGGCAGCTGCCCCATACCGCGCGACTCCCTTTAGTAGGGGCTTGTTATGCTGTGCCCCCAGCGGAACCTCCTATTTTCCTTTTGTCATCTCTCTTTTTTTCCTTTTGACTTGAACTTAACCTGAGTTGCTACTGTTGTTGTGGGTTGTTTGGTTCGGACAACTGGGTGCGGATGCTTTATAATATAAAGCTGGGGGAAACCCTTTTTCGTAGTAAGGATCTGGACTTCTCCGATGCCTCCCATGCGTAGTCCTAGTTCTTCTATTGTCCCTGAAAGATATTGTGGTGAGTTGAACTTTAAGTCAGTCAGCATGTGTGGAATATAGAAGCAGTAGGCACCCCTTCATTATTTATAGGAAGATGAATGGAACTGCACTTTTTTTTGGAAAAGGGGTGTAACCCCGGCCTCTGCATCAGAACGATGCATACGACCACCTTTATTAGAACACAAATAAGTTCAACACATGTCATGAGGTCTTAAACAAAGGAGACAAAAAAGCTCACGAAGAGCAGAAAATAAAAGCAACAACCGGCCGGCAAAAAATATAGATAGGAAAACTAATTGCCTATCCTATTACATGACCGCCATCCAAACCGGCTGAATATAGCGAGAGCTACCATCTCCCATCGGGTAGATCCAGTAACCAAATGCTCCCTGGCCTCCGTCTGAGTGAGTAGCGACCACATACGGATCAATGTAGTAGCTTGGAAGATAATCTGCAAAAAAAGAGTATTTGATGCTCTGTTAAAAACCAAATCATTCCTACAGTTCCACACTGCCCAAAGTAAAGTACATACTCCTACACGAATGTGTCTCGCTGTTTGGGACTCTATCCCGTCCAGCCACGTCCCAAATAACGTGTTGATATTAGTCGGAGGAGTAATATTAAACGCAATGTGAACAGTCCGCCATAGAATCTTTGTCATCAGACAGTCAAGAAAGAGGTGTTTGATGGTCTCATCACGATCACAAAAACTACATCTCGTGGAACCAGTCCAGTTGCGCTTTGAAGTTGTCCTAAGTCAAAATGACTTGTTTGTGTACAAACCACATGAACACTTTAACTCTCAAAGGTCAAACCTGTTTGGAACTAGGAATAGAGCTAGAGTTAATCACATCTAAATATATAGATTTAACCGTGAACTCTCCATTCTTACTTAACTTCCAGCACAACGTGTTTGGCTGTTGAGAAAGCTGCACATCCATCAGTCTTCTCACCAAATGGAGCCAGGCTTCCCAACGGGCTCCGACAAGTGTTCTCCTAAAGTGGATATTGAGGGGAGTGGACTGAAGCAGGGTATCAACGAAGGCGTATCTTCGTTGCACAATGCTATAAAGGGAGGGATATTGCAGCGCGAGAGGGGTTTCCCCTAGCCATGTATCCTCCCAGAATCTCGTGGAAGTACCATTTCCGACTATAAACTTTGTTCTGTTGAAAGAAGTGCTTTAACTCTCATTAGCCCTTTCCAAAAAGGTGAGTTCGTCGGCCCACTTCAACCTTAGCTCGCAAAGCCCACTTCAACTCCTCTTCCAGCAACAGCTCTTTCAATCTCATCTCCGCATCTACTTTGGCATGAAGCTCTGAGGATTGTAGAATTGTGGACTTGGGTTTTACATCTAGGGCCTGAATAAGTGTAAGGAGCCTCTCATTTTCAACCTTATAGATCCCACTAAGATGCTAGCCCATCCTTGCAAGAAAATTCTCAAGTTTCTAATCTTATTCTGCCATCTCTCAACAGAAGACCTTCCTCCTGCATCTATCGCCCATTCTCTGGCTATCAGATCTAGGAAACCTTCTCTTTCAAACCATGAAAGTTCGAAGGAGAAGGTATTTTTATTATCCACATGCGTTGCCTCACCAGAGTCAACCAGCAGCGGGGTGTGGTCAGAGATACCACGGGATAATGCTTGGACTGTAACCAGGGGGAATTTCTGTTCCCAGTCGACGCTCGCTAGGACTCGATCCAGCTTCTCATACGTCGGGTTTTGGAAAGTATTAGCCCAAGTGAATTTTCTACCTGAAAGCTCTATCTCTCTAAGATCCAAACTTTCAATAACTATACAAAGCCAGGTCATACTGTAATTGCCATATGAAGACTACATTCTTGTTGGTTGGATATGAGATACACAATGACTACATTGGTCGGTGAACTTTTTGACGCGGTTGATAGATGTTCCTGTAGGCTGCAGATTTCTCTAAGTGAATGGCGTTGACCGGACATTCATGCAAAGCTTTGGTGCCCACCATTTTATTTTAATATTGGATGTAATTAATTGGATATAAATAACATTTTCATATAAATAAACTGGGCAGTACTGGGATTCTAAATCTAAATTTGTGTTTGCCTATGGTCAGGAATTTAGAAAAATAAAATTAAGTTGGGAATTCATTTGAATCTTGTTCATATATACTCCCCTATAAACTTTATAAGGCCAGCTCTAACCGCCCCCCTACAAAATAGAGGAGGATCCGGCCGAGCAATGCTTAGTGGAGGATTTTTACTCCACTAAGTTTTGGTCGGACATAGTCAAACTCCTAAATTTAACGGAGTAAAACAAAATCTTCATGAGTTCAACCTAGATTCGATTTAAACAACCTAAATTCCACATAATGCACATAACCACTCGATTTAAAAGTAAACATGAATTTAAATTAAAACTATACATCATCGTCATCGTCACCCTTGTAGAGGACGAGCCAATCCTCCCGCGACATCCAACCGCCCATGGGGTCTGGGCCTGTGCGGTTCGCCGGAGTCGGGGAAGATGCACCGCCACTATTCAATGTTGAACTACTCCTCATCCTTGCCGCCACCGTTCTTGTCGGCGCCGTCGTGCTCCTCGTCGTCGGAGAGGACGATGACCTCCCCGTTGGAGAAGATCATCCGCTCCACCTCCGCAAGCTCGGGGTACTGGCGACGGAGGTCCGCCATGTAATCATCGGCGGCGGCCTCTGCCGCGATGCGCTCCTCGCCTCTCAGTGGTGGGACGAGCTCGGCAGGCGTCTTCCCCCGCGGGAAGTTTTGAGGCACACCGCTGAACCGTGCAACCAGACCTACCACCGGTCGTACTCGAGGATGGCGAGCTCCGCATGTGGAAGGACCCGAGCCAATTCTTCCCGTGGATCTCACGGTCGGTTATCTCCGCCACCCACGCCCCCAAGACCGCTGTTGATGCTATTGTACTTCCTCTGCGGCTGCCATGGCAGAGGGAGGGGGCTGCATTGGCGGGGCTGCGGCGGCTTGAGGAAGCGCCGCTTGAAGACGCGTGTCTCGCGTGGCGCGCAGATCTGTGTTGCAGATCAGCGGCGGGGAGCGCCGGCCACAGGGTCCGGCTATTGCGGGGAGTGGGGTGGCCTGCAATCCAGGGGGTAGGGGGGGCGTAGGTGCCGGGGTGGGGGGGGGAGGAGAGGTAGAGAGACGAGTGATAAGCGGAGGAGGATAAATTATTCTCCTCCAACGGTTATTGAAGTCCGGCTAGGTCCCGGTTAGAGGAGTACAACATGTGTTTACCTCCTCTAACCAGTTATAGGGATCGCTTAGAAATGCCCTAAGACGTTTTATAACCGGGCAGTAGAGGAAGTACGTTAATAAACAAGATACCATATTTACCCACCCCCATTAGACTTATAATAGGACATTCCCCACAGCTGACCACAATTGCTTCTGCCCCAGTCGTGGGGCGCTTGCTCGTCATCGTGGTAGAACAGAATGTATCGTAGATCCCCAGTGTCCACCCCAAGTTGGCAAGGCATGGGCTTGTCTGATATCTGTGTTATCAACTCAAGGTAGCACCTTTCAAACATTTTGAAATTCATAAAGATAGGTGTCTACAATCCCATAATTTCAAACCAAAATTCGGTCCACGTATAGAGAAACAAAATGAACAAATCCATTGTGAATAGGGTCTTTTTGCTACAATGTTGAGGTGAAATCTATTTTTTTTGCTCATCTCTGCATTGTTCGAATTTGGATATGAAATTTCTCTATGTGGACCCAAGGAAAGGTGGGGCTACCTTGCATAATCGTAGCCAAGTAGACTGGGCCTTTTTGGAAGACCCATGTGCATACTAGTCTTGCTATTAACGTTTACTTGGGGTGACTCCTCTTGGCATTTAGTTTTTTTCTTTGGAAAAGGAGGTCGAAACCCTGACCTCTGCGTCATTACGATATACACAACCATTCTTATTAATTATTAAGCAGAATACATAACAAAGGCAACCACGTCCGAACCATTACAAGATAAAAAACAAACACTTATGACTAAGCTCTTCCGCAACAATGCCTTCAAGAAGGGTACACTTCCTTACTCCGATGTTCCCACGTCTAGCCGGAGATGGCCAAGACAAGAATTTTCATCCTGGTTGCCGTGACCAATTAGTGAAGACCAGCAAACCAGCAAGTAGACAATGAATTCAATAAGGTAAAGACACAAGTCCATAGCTACTGAGCCCAACCAATAAAGACCAGGACAAGTGTTTTCATCCCGAACATAAAGCGTGTTGCACACATCATCTTGAAGTCAATCATTCGACATCCACATCTGTCAGCCCTTTATGCTGGGCCTAAAAAAACAATAGAAGATTAGTGGGACTACTTGCCACCTTAGGCCACCAGCACGGCCATCTGGAGGTCGTCATGTATGAGTGTAGGCCTCGCCGCCGTCACTCCACACTGGTGCTATTCAAACTTGAACATCCACCAAACCGTCGAAGCCGCTGCTTAGGAAGATGTCCTTGGCGAGCACCTACAGCGTTCGTGCTTGGAGATACGGCAACGTGTCTGCAGAAGACCGCTATCCTCGCCCTTAATATCTATCTATCTATTATGAAACTAGAATGCGACGGGAACTGCTTATTTTGTATTCTTGTTTCTACCTTGTTGCTACAAGAGGTTGTAAACCTTCTAGTTTTGAAGCAATTGTTTGGTATGTTATTCCTAGTTTTTCTAATACACTAGTTCATCATTTGCTGCAATACTGGAAGTCTGCTGAAGTACCTTGCCATGGCTGTTAGGGTAGGTGACATGGCATAAACATAAGGTATCATACTGGGCAAGAATTCTCCTTCAAAGTTTATCAAAGTATATAGCTTTACGTGCAACAGTGTTCAAGCACAAGTTGCAGATACTTGCTTGGGAAAACAGCTTGTGGCTCAAGTGGTATTGGACTACTCTGCTCTTTTATGCAAACACATCTTGTGTTCACGTGGAAAGTCGATCCTTCAGCTGCATCTACCTTTCCATTATCACACGTTCCTCAAATGTACATGCCTTAGGGGCTTGTCAGGTTGCCTGTATTGCATAAAAGCATCTCCAATAGAGGTGCAAAATATCGAGCGCTAAAATAGTTTTATAGCCCCACTGTAGCATTTTTAGCGCGTCGCTGCCAACATTGGTTTTCCATATGCCAAAAAGGCGCGCCCAAAAAAACACCGAGTGTAAATTATGAAGCGAGCGCGATCAGGGCCCAAAATTTGCAGCGTGCGATAGCGCTTTTAAGCGCGTGCATTAAATTCTTTTGCACGCATACTATTTTGCAGCATCTGCTGTAGCGTCTCTGGTGCCCAAAAATGACGGTTTTTAGCACGCGGAGCAGTTTTTGGGTGTCTGTTGGAGATGCTCTAACAAAATCCTATTTTCGTTAGGTGAAATCTTGACCGCTCTTGAATTTTGAAGTTGGGAGTAGACTGTAGACTTATGCAACAAAGGGAGAGTGGTCTGTAGAGAGTCAAGCTTTATATTGAGATATCTGATTTGAACCTTTTTCTGTTTCCATTTTTCATTATGCTCACGTTCTTGTTTCGACCTTGTTCGGTAGGAGAACCCAATTGGAAATTTGTTTTTGAAGTCTATAGTCGTAGAGCTCTTGCACAATGTTGACCGGGATGGCAGTGTAGTAAAAAAAAGAGGTTATGTTATCGTTCAGTTTTGTTTTCCTAAAGTTGAAAAACCTGGCAGGAACAGACTCTGCTTTTGCATTGCGGAAGAGGGAATTGTTGTACAGAGGCTGAAGGCTAGGCGTGCGAATCCAATGACACGACCTCAAAGCTTTGTAAGGCCAACTCCACCGTGCAACCCCATCCTGTCCGGCCCTGTCCGTTTGGGGTAAAACGGACAAACCGGGCGGCCCAGCGCGCGGGAGCAAACGGACTTTTGTCCGTTTTGTGTCCACTTTCGACCCATCCGCGGCCTAAGTTTGCGCCGGTTTTGGGGTGAAACGGACAGCGCGCGGACGGGCAGGACACGCACGCGTGTCCGCCCCTGGTCCGCCTGTCGATGACACAAATAAAAACGTCCCCACGGCCTCTTTGGCGCCATTCCCCCGAAACCCTCCCACGTCCCGCCCGTACCACTCCCTCCCCGTCCATGGCCGACGCCCGCCGTCGACCCGCCCGGAATGGCCAAGAAGAAGAAGAAGGGCAAGGCGCCAAGGAAACCGCGGTCGGAGTGCACGCCGTAGGAGATCGTCAAGTTGGACGCGGAATTGGCGAAGAGGAGGGACCGGAGGGCGGTCGCCAAGAACAATATCGCCGCGGCCAAGAGAGCGGCCGACCGCGCTGCGATTGAGGCCGCGCGGCACAAGGCCGAGGTCGATGAGAAGGAGGCCATCGTCAGCAAAGCGCACACTCTTCTCATGGCTGGCATTTGTCGTCCGGCCGGTTTCTCTGGAGGGGTCGTCGGTCCGGCGAGCACAGGGTCGTCGGTCGCCCGGCCTCCGCACTGCCAGTCGCCGACGTCGCGGACCACTGAAAGGGCTAGTTATCGACTAGAGGGGGGGTGAATAGGCGATTTTTATTAAAGTCTTCAAAACATGGGAGTTTCTAAGACAAACAATAGAAATGACACTATTCATATGCAGCGGAAGGTAGACTACACTAGACAAGGCATAGTCAAGTATTCAATGAAGTGAAAGCACGAAGACTATTAATAGCCAGGTAGTAAGGATCAGGATGGAAGATAGTATGAAGCCAATCAGGACAAGTAGTCACACAGTAAAGTCAAACAGATAATGCAAGCAGGCAATGACTTCACGAAGACAAACTGTAAGTAAAGAGAAGTGAGAGATAGAACCAGCAGCTTCGGGAGGACAGGGGTTTGTTCGACCAGTTCCAGTTGCTGTGACAACTGTACGTCTGGTTAGGGAGGCTGAGATTTAACTCAGAAGACTGTGTCATCACCTTATTCTCCTTGAGCTAAGGACTCTCATTCCCTGCCCAATCACTCTGGTAAGTCTTCAAGGTAGACTTCCAAACCTTCACAGACTTCGTTCACTGGCAATCCACATTGACTCTTGGATGCTCAGAACGCGAAGCCTAACCGGCTGGAGGATTCACATTCCTCAAGTGTAACAAGTCTATAGATCGCGCGGACAGAAAGACTTCAGTGATGACAAACACTCTTTGGGCTCTGGGTGGTTTGGGCTTTGTCCTCGCAAGGATTCTGTCTCAAAAGCTTCGGAGGTGGGTTGCTCTCAAACGACAAAAGCCGTGTACTAACTCTGAGCAGCCACCAATTTATGGTGTAGGGGGTGGGCTATTTATATCCACTGGGCAACCCAACCTGATTTGTCCGAAATGACCCTGGGTCACTAAGGAACTGACACGTGTCTCAACGGTCAGATTTCAAACACACGCGACAGCTTGACTTGGGCTACAAGTAAAGCTGACTCATCCGACTCTGGATAAGATTTGCTCTCATTGTCTTTGCTCGAATACATAGGATCTGGTTGAGCATCACTTCAGTCACTCTGACTTTGTTCACTTGGACCCCACTTATTAGTACGGTGGTCCCTATGACTCAACAAAGAAGAAAAGGAATCAACGAAACTACTAAGTCTTCGCGCTCCATACTCTTCATGGAATGTCTTCTCATGTCATAGTCTTCCATGTGAATAGCTTCACAGATCACCATTGTCTTCAATGTCTTCACACATTTTTAGGGGTCATCTTCGGTAGGTAAACCGAATCAATGAGGGACTACTACTTGTGTTATCCTGCAATTCTCACAAACACATTAGTCCCTCAACCAGATTTGTCATCAATACTCCAAAACCAACTAGGGGTGGCACTAGATGCACTTACAATCTCCCCCTTTTTGGTGATTGATGACAAACTGGTTGAAATTTTCAACAGGGATAAAAGTATGTGAAATTGTAAAGGATTAAGATATTTTCTTCATAGATGGTAAACAGGCTCCCCCTGAAGATGTGCATATTAGATATTTTGCGTTGGAATGCAAATGCACATGGCAGGTTATACTTGTGGATATCCTCTTCACCATATGAAGACAATACATCATGCATGAACAGATATATAAAAATAATGACATGCATAATGAGAAATGGACATCTGCGGAATGGCTTCATCCGGGATTTATCATCGCATCACAGAACATCAAAAAAAGTAGCAGATGACCATCGAGTTTAAGTGTTACAACCTAAAGAACTAACTGTATCAGAAGCGAGAGTTGTAAACACTTGGCAAAAATATAGCAACCACCCAGAAGGACCCCCTTGAAGACTATCAACATATGCTTCTCCCCCTTTTGTCAGTAAGGACCAAAAAGGTTTGAAGACATAGTCTCTACTCGTTCCCATGAGGAGTAGGTGAGGTAGCAGGGTCTTCATCGAGGTTTGGTGGTGCAGAAGAACTTGGTGCAGTGTCGATACGTGCCGAAGGTGGAGGTGGTGAAGTAGCATCATCGGCGTCATCAAGAACTCTGGCATTTACAGTTTTTGCGGAGGAGGAGTACTCTGAATCTTCAAGGGATGGGGTGCAACGCAAGACAACATTCCTGGGTGGAGTGGTGTCGAACTTGAATCTTTCTGTGAAGCCATCATCTTGAAGATCAGCTTCAGCACTGAGCAACGTCAAACTCTTCCATGCCCTCCGACTAGTTTCATGAGTGACAAAGGCATTCTTGGTGGCAAGGTTGCGAATGCGATTGACATCCACCAAGAGGCTTTGCATCTGACGCTTTAGCCAGAAATGATGCTTTTCATGTTTTTGATGCAAGGCCACGAGAAGCTCTCGGTCATTGAGCACACGAGATCGCTTTCGTGGTCTTTGAGTAATAGTGCTTTCCGTGGCTTCAGTATGAGTACGACGAGTATTGCCAGCAAGCGGATAAGCACGAGCAGCAACTTGAATGCCTTCAACATGCTGAGAAAAACTTTGATGATCAGCATTGTGAAGATGTATTGCCTCCTTGACAGGCTCTGGGTATATGGCTTCGACTGACATATCAACCTCTGGCAGGAATATAAGATGGTTGCGTGCAGAGGGCTGATAGTTAACAGCAGAGTGAAGCTTGATCAGACGCATAACCCATAGAGCATAGAATTTCAGTCCAAATATGTCTGAGCCAGATGCAACAAATTGACAAATGAAGAAATCCTGAGCATTGAAGCTTTTGCCATTGAGAATATAGAAGACCAATGTCTTCATTGTACCTTTAAGCTTTGCTGAGGAAGAATGTTCTTTGATGGGCCATAGAGTTCGCCTAATGATGTGATAGATGGTGCGGGGCAGATACTCTAGGTCTTCAACAAAGAATTCCTTGGAATATTCAGCATCCTGTGGCAGTGGCTTCATCATGCTCAGTATTTGGCTCATGTTGGGCTCTGGCTTCTGAAAGATGCTCTCCAATGCATCGCGGTGAAGCTGACAACCAGATTCATAGAGTTCACCGGGAGTGGACAGGCCAGTAAGCTCAATGCACTACTAGAAAAACACCTACTAATGGCGCACCTAATATGGCCATTAATGGCGCATCTGTGGTGCGCCACTAACAGCACGCCATTAGTAATTTTTACTAATGGCGCACCAGTGGTGCGCCATTAGTATCTGGTATACTAATGGCGCACCACTGGTGCGCCATTAGTATAGGCCACGGTGCGCCATTAGTATGCCTCCCAGGGGCCAGGTGCTTTGGATACTAATGGGGCACCACAACTGGATGCGCCATTAGTAACCGCGGCATACTAATGGCGCACTTTCCTGTGATGCGCCATTAGTGATGCGCCATTTTGAATCTAGATCTGGATCGTGATTTTTTGCCCATTTTTTGCTTGTTTTTTTGCTTGTTTCTTGGCACGACAATATTCTCAAATTTTGTTCCTGTTTTTGGATCTTGTTGCCATGGTCTTTTGCCGGAGAGGAGTTCGCCGGAGAGGAGGAGGAGGAGCTCACCGGAGAGGAGGGAGGAGGAGCTCACCGGAGAGGAGGGAGGAGGAGCTCACCGGAGAGGAGGGAGGGAGGAGGAGCTCACCGGAGAGGAGGGAGGAGGAGCTCACCGGAGAGGAGGGAGGAGGAGCTCACTAGAGAGGAGGGAGGAGGAGCTCACCGGATAGGAGGGGATTTTTTGCCTCACCGGAGAGGAGGGAGGAGGGAGAGGAGGGAGGAGGAGCTCACCGGAGAGGAGGGAGAAGAAACCATGAGGGGAGGGGAGGGGAGGGGAGGGGAGGGGAGGGGAGGAGGGAGGAGGGAGGAGGAGGTCGCCGGAGAGGAGGGAGAAGAAACCATGAGGGGAGGGGAGGGGAGGGGAGGGGTGGGGAGGAGGGAGGAGGGAGGAGGGAGGAGGAGGTC
Source organism: Triticum aestivum (assembly GCF_018294505.1). Classification (NCBI taxonomy): domain Eukaryota; kingdom Viridiplantae; phylum Streptophyta; class Magnoliopsida; order Poales; family Poaceae; genus Triticum; species Triticum aestivum. The sequence goes on from NC_057813.1 coordinate 68,712,343, forward strand.
GCCGGAAAGGAGGAGGAGGTCACCGGAGAGGAGAAGTATGGTGGAGGAGAGAAGGGAAGATGAAATGAAGAGAGGAGGAGAGGACCAGCCATATATACGGCATACTAATGGCGCACCGCGGGCAGGTGCGCCATTAGTAATTTTTATTTATTTATTTTCAATTTTGAAGGCGGGAAGATACTAATGGCGCACCACGGGCACGTGCGCCATTAGTAATTTTTTTTATTTTTTTGATTTATTTTGAATTTTGAAGGCGGGAAGATACTAATGGCGCACCATGGTCAGGTGCGCCATTAGTAATTTTTTTTATTTTTTTGATTTATTTTGAATTTTGAAGGCGGGAAGATACTAATGGCGCACCATGGGCAGGTGCGCCATTAGTAAGTTTGGATTTTTTTGATTTTTTTTGCCTCTCTAGATCTTAAAAGCCCCGTATCTTTTTTTCTGTTAGGTTTTTGAGGATTTTGGAAATGTTTAACGGGGTTCCCCCCGTTAAATTTGGATGTAACTTTTCGAGTAGATGATTTTTCATATAAAAAACTTTTTCATCCGAGTTAGTATGCAAAAGTTATGCCCATTTTTACAAATTCTCGCGAGATTTTGCAAATGAAGTCAAAATTCATATTTGCAAATTTTCCCAACAACTAGGCCACATATCACATGGGAAACTTATTTTCTTTTATTTTTTTGACATTTTTATCATTTTGTTTTATTTTTTTTTAAAACTGAAAAGGCGATCCACGGGGGGGGGGGGGGTGTGCATTCGGTGGAAGTGGTGGCCAAGGTTACTAATGGCGCACCGTGGCATGGTGCGCCATTACTAGTTTAACTAGTAATGGCGCACCACACCCACGGTGCGCCATTAGTATGTTTGGACAGGCGCACTAGTTCAAAAAAAATAATGGTGATACTAATGGCGCACCGTAGGCAGGGTGCGCCATTAGTAGTTTCAACACTAATGGCGCATCAGAAGGTGGTGCGCCATTAGTATATACTAATGGCGCACCACATGTCTGGTGCGCCATTAGTGTCATTTCCATCTATAGCCCTTTTCCTAGTAGTGATGAGATCAAAGTCTTTGGCTTCATGATGTACATTGCCTGTCATCCACTCAAGGACCCATGTCTTTGGATCCCTGTTGTAGCCGCGAATGTGGAGAATTGCATAGAATTGTAGCAGAAGCTCTTCATTCCAATTCTCCTTATTAGTGACAAACTGGAGAAGGCCTGCATCTCTGAAACAGTCAAGTGCTTCTTCTAAGCAGGGCAGACCATCAATGGCTTCGTAATCTAGACGCATATGAGGAAATATGCGCCCTTGGTTGTATAGAACACAGGAGTAATAGCTGCGTCGCTGATAACTCCAGAACCGATCAGATGATATTCTTGGCTTGGAATATGGGTTCTTGGCTCTATCAAAGAAGGTGTTGTGTGCAATGAATCCATTGACATTGAATGATCCTGGTGCCGATACAGTACCTGGGAACCGTGGCAACCTTGGTTTTGGTTTCTGAACCTGAGGCCTGTGCTCCACATGATAGTCAAACTGAGGTCCAGGAGCAGGCGGAGGAACCAGAATTGGCCATCTGACAGTGACCAGCTCACCTTGATAGAATGCTTACTCAATAGTGTGTGGCCTTGGTGACAGAACAAGAGCAGTGGCATTAGCAAGGGCGTCAGGCTGCACATTTGTTATAGGTGCATCAGTGGCTTCATGCATGGTGTAGACTGTAGGCGCCACATTAACTTCAGCCATGACAACGCCATTGGCGTCAGTAGTGTTGTTGGTGGCCGCCTCAGGATTTTCAACCTCCACTTGAGTAGCTGGTGGGTCGGGCACAGACACGTTCTCCTCGAGAACATCTTCTTGGTTGGTAGGGGGTGTGGCAACATGTTCTTCTACTTGATGGGATTCTTGTTTTTTATCGGCTGATGCAGCCGGAATGTCTTCAGCAACATTGGCTTCGTACGTGGGAACCGTCACAGAAGTATTATCTTCAGGGAACACTTGACGTGCCACTGAGCTAGATTGGTTTGAGTCTTCTTCTGTGATGGTTGTCATGGATACAGATGGCCTTAGGCCTTTGAGAAGCCGTTAAAACACGAGCGACTCCTTTGGTGAGGGTGTAGTCTCCATGTAATTGTCGTCATTGACTATGGGGCTGGTGACTTGCGCTGGTGGAGACGGGGTGTACTTGGTGAATCTTGACTTGGAGTTGCTAGTTGGGGGCGATCAGCCCATGAGGCATCCTGAGAGATTGGCGTCAAAGGACGACCAATACTGATGAGTTCGTTGTTCGTGAGAAGAGGCGATGATGCCGTTTGGTGCACGATCTAAGGAAGGACTTCATCATCAACTACATTGTCTTGGGGACCAATGTCTTCAGTCGTGATGGGGTCAACGACTTGAACTTCTTGAGCTTCAGGAGCCTCTGTGGAAGCAGGATCATGAACTATCAGTTGACGCTCTTGGTGTTCGGATGCAGGACGAGCAAAAGCAATGGGCTCGACAATGAGGGGCTCTGTGGGAGCAGCCCGGTCTTTCTTCTTGGTCTTCATCTTCTTGGGCACAGGAGTGTCATCAGTGGTGTTCTTGAACTTGCACTTTCTGGCTTCGACTTCAGCTGCCCTGGTTTTCTTTTGTTCTGAAGCCACTGTGGGGACCTTAGGCTTCGAGCCTGTCATGCTGGCAGGGAAGATAATGCGAGGTTCTTCCCGCCTTGATGCTTCAGATGGGGCCACAGTAGACTTCTTCTTCTTGGCAGCCATCTTGGGGTCAATGCCTGGACGCCCAAGTGCCTTGCGCTTTTCAGCTTCATTGTACGCTTGAACACACTTGGCAGCTAGATCCTTCATATGGTCGCGAGAACCTTTGGATTCTTCATGTTTCTTGCGAAATGCATCCTTGAGGTCATTCAACATCAATTTGAATTTCTGAACATCAGCCACACTGAGCTTGGCCATGTGCTTCTTGAACTGTTCCTTCTCATAGTCAATCTTGTTTTTCAGTTCAATAATCTTCTGAGCCAGAGCCAGCTCAGGAGCAATGGCACCTTGAAAGGCGACGCTGACGCCAATTGGGAGCTGAAGATCATCAAAACTCAGATCTGGGTTGTCAAACCATTCATCAATGAAAGTATTCAGAATGTTTACGTCAAAGAGGGGCAGATAATTGAAGATCTTCGCCTCTTGCTTGCTCTTTATCAGCTCCTCAAGAGCATCGTCACCAAACTCATCATCGGAAGACAAATCAATGGCTTCAGTCTCGTTCCGCAGAATGGCAGCTGGTGTCAGTGCTTGACTAGAACTATGAACATTTTTCCTCTAGGGCTTCTCTTTCCTCTTAGAGACTCGAGATTGATCTTCAGAGTCAATACTTTGCGCAGGAGGAGCAGTTGCCAGTGGCTTCACTTGTGAAGCCTTTGGTGCAGCAATGGGTTTTGAAGCCTTGGACTTCTTCTGCTTCTGCGGCTTAGGAGGAGCAGGGGCTTCATCCGAATCTGCATCATCAGCAGAGTGATCCACATTTGCACCTTGGACTGCAATGTGAGTGATGAGGCCTTCGAGGTTGTAGAAGGGGCTGATTCTGTTTTCATTGGCTTCACGGGTGCCATCAACCCAAGGTGAAGAAGGACCTGGGTTGAAGTCAAGTCCATATGCCTTCTTGTTCTTTGCAGCAGAGTCTTTCGCGAACTGGAAGTTGCTCTTGAACAGATGGTCTTCACGACACCATAATAGAGAAGAAGGGTTAACATTCTCTTGCTGTGGGCCACGTACCATGCACGGATAGAAGCCTTGTTTAATGGCTTCAGACCTAGACTGGGTTTGAAGATTTTTGTATAATATATATCCCCAGGGCTGCTTGATGGCATTCTTCTCAGCATATTCAACAGCGACAAATCTGTACTTGTACCACTCTTCAGCCCAATATCTTCGAATCCATTGGATTCGATTCTTGCGTTCACCATATGTTTCTTCAGGGTCTGTTTTGTACAGTTCATGCAAATTCGGTGGCAAGTCTTTGGAAGTATTCCCACGACGTTGTCTGCCACCCTTTCTAGCTGACTTCTCAGTAGCCATGAAGCTTAACCTGAAAGGCTTCAGAACTTGCAAATGCTTCCTACGGCTGGTCAGACAAGAACTGGCTTCAGGAGAATTTATGTGACTCTGTAAGAATTCTGCAAATGAATGCAGACTATGAGAACCAAGGGATTCTCCCATGGACATGTACCTGTGACAGCATTAGAGGTGCGAGGGAAGGGGAAGAGCTCATATGCATTCTCAGAAGATTTTGAAGATAAATCAGTTTGAAGACATTGACCTCATAACGCCAAGACATTCACTTAATCATTAAGTGTTGGTTCTAGATTTGTACGAATCCAAGGATAAGTACAAGTGAGGAATCAAACTTGTAGAGATGCATAAGTGAACAGACTAGGCATAAAATGAGATGCAGAACTGGATAGATTCAATTTTGAAGTACGGAAACCCCTTTTGGTAAAGAAGGATGAATCTATCAGATAAAAAAGATGGTAAAAAGTGATATTTAATTACCACATGAAGAACTGCTAGACCAAGCAAAGTTGGAGGCCGAGCATTTCGATCTCCCGTGCCCTAACTTGGCGGCGGAAGACACCTACGGCGGCGGCGGAGAAGATGAGGTGCATGGCCGGTGTGAGGACAGCGTCGGAGAAGTCGCGGCAGCTAAGCACTTCGTCACGGGCGTCGTCGAGAGCTAGCGGTGGCGCTAGGGTTTCCGAGAGGTGGCGAGGTGGAAGAAGGATTTTTGACCGTGATGTGATGGGTATTTATAAGGAAAGGGACGGCACAGCGCAGTTATGCAGGTGCCCCTAGCGATTCACATCTGAAGGGCACGTGGCAAGCATGCAACACCTTGGAAGTTGTTCCATGTTCTCACGCACGCCTGGATTGTCAGGGTGGTCATTCCGAATTCTCCGGCTTTCAGGCATGTAGTATATAGCATTAAAAGCAGATATAAATGTTTGTCAGATTGACTTCAGCTGACAAGGTCTCAGTGAAGACAATCGACAGTTTTCAATAGAATTCATATGATTTGGACAGATAGAGTTGAGGTAGAAGCATAGATAGGTTAGGGTCTGATCACATTCACTTAGATCAAAAGATTCAGCACGAAACCATATCTATAAGTGAATGCTGTAGAGGACAGAACACAAGTACGTATGTAACTAGTATACGACCAAATGAAGATAAATATGAACTTAAGTCAAGGATGAAGATAAATCAATTACGAAGACATTGCAAACATAACGCCAAGGGAAACACTTCAAACAAAAGTTTGGTGGTGGCGTTACCCACCGTATAGGAAGTATTAGACCCAGACACGGTGCACAATTATCGTGGCGCTCCGAAGTCAAATTCCGCATTAATGTATTCACACTTAGAGTGTATGTCTTCACTGATTGAAGATATACGTTTCTTCGTGTGGTGCACATCTAAGTCATCAAAATGCATAAGTGTTAGGATGTGTGTCCAATTCACAGGACATTTGAGGATTCCAAGATATTTAGCTCACACTTCAACTTGCAAAACCTTTTCTCATCCAAGGGCTTTGTGAAGATATCAGCCAATTGATCTTCAGTGTTGACGTGAATGATATCAATATCTTCCTTCATAACATGATCTCTGAGAAAGTGATGACGAATCTCAATGTGCTTTGTCTTCGAATGATGAACTGGGTTGTTGGCAATCTTGATGGCACTCTCATTGTCGCAGTAGAGTGGCACATTCTTCAGGTGAATACCATCGTCCTTGAGAGTTTGCTTCATCCAGAGAAGCTGAGCACAGCAAGATCCAGCAGCAATGTATTCGGATTCAGCAGTGGAGAGAGATACACAGTTCTGCTTCTTTGAAGACCAACAGACAAGTGATCGTCCCAGAAAGTGACATGTACCTGATGTGGACTTGCGATCAACCTTATCACCAGCATAATCATCATCTGAGAATCCAACTAGATCAAACTCTAAGCCCTTTGGATACCATAATCCTAGTATTGGGGTGTAAGCCAAATATCGAAGAATTCGCTTCACAGCTAAGTGATGAGATTCCTTTGGTGCCGCTTGGAATCGGGCACACATGCAAACACTAAGCATTATATCTGGCCTAGATGCACATAAATAAAGCAAAGAACCAATCATGGAGCGATATACCTTTTGATCGAACTCTTTACCATTGGCATCGGGACCCAGATGACTTTTGGTTGGCATTGGCGTCGTGTATCCTTTGTAGTCTTGCATTCCAAACTTCTTCAGGCAATCTTTGAGATATTTTTCTTAAGACATGAAGATGTCCTTGCGTTGCTGACAGATTTGGAGACCCAGAAAGAACTTCAGCTCGCCCATCATGGACATCTGATATTGCTCTTGCATCATGTGACCAAACTCATCACTGTATTTCTTTTTGGTGCAGCCGAAGATAATGTCATCCACATAGATTTGGCACACAAACAGTTCACCATCATATGTCTTCGTGAAGAGTGTAGGATCTAGTGAACCAGGTTTGAAGACTTTGCTCTTCAGGAAGTCTTTGAGAGTGTCATACTAAGCATGAGGGGCTTGTTTGAGGCCATACAGTGCCTTGTTGAGCTTGTATACCATATCAGGATGTTTTGAATCTGCAAAGCCAGGTGGTTGTGCAACATACACTTCTTCTTCTATTTTGCCATTGAGAAAAGCACTCTTCACATCCATTTGATACAGAAGGATGTTGTGATGATTTGCATAGGCTAGCAGTATGCGAATGGCTTCAAGCCTTGCCACCGGAGCAAATGTTTCATCAAAGTCAATTCCTTCCACTTGAGTGTAACCTTGTGCAACGAGACGAGCTTTGTTTCTGACTACTTGACCATGCTCATCTTGCTTATTGCGATATATCCATTTGGTGCCAATGATATTGTGCTTCCAGGGATCAGGACGCTTGACCAATTCCCACACATTGTTCAGCTCGAACTGTTGAAGCTCTTCTTCCATAGCTTGAATCCATTCAGGTTCCATGAAGGCTTCAGTGACTTTCTTGGGTTCTGAGATTGAGACGAATGCAAAATGCCCACAGAAATTGGTTAGTTGTGTTGCTCTTTGAGTAGCTCTTGAACGAGTGAGTGGACCAGGTGCATTGATGCTGTCGATTATCTTCTCAATCTGTACTTCATTTGCAACACGAGGATGAACAAGATGAAGATTTTGCTCATTCTGATCAATGTCATCATTTGGAGGATTGTCTTCAGGTTGAGCATTGTCTTCAGGTTGAGTAGATGCAGAAACGATCAGTTCTTCTTCAGTCTGATTCTCAGATGGTATGATCTCTCCAATTCCCATTTGCTTGATTGACTCACTAGGGGGTAATTCATCTAACACATTTGGCAGGTGCTCTCTTTGCGAGTCGTTAGTCTCATCGAACCGCACACCCACAGTTTCAACCACTTTATAGTGGAAGAGGTTGAAGACTCTATAGGAGTGCGAATCCTTTCCGTAACCAAGCATAAAACCTTCATGTGCTTTCGGTGCAAATTTTGAAGTGTGATGTGGATCCTTGATCCAACACTTAGCACCAAATACTCTGAGGTAACTTACGTTTGGCTTCTTACCAATTAGGAGCTCATAGGAGGTTTTCTTCAGAAGCTTGTGAAGATAAACACGGTTGATGACGTGGCATGCCGTGTCAATGGCTTCAGGCCAGAACTTCCATGGAGTCTTGTACTCATCAAGCATCGTTCGGTCCATCTCAATAAGAGTTCTATTCTTGCGCTCCGCGATGCCATTCTGCTGAGGTGTGTAAGGAGCAGAGAACTCATGAGTAATACCCAAAGTATCTAGATACAGGTCGAGGTCGGTGTTCTTGAACTCAGTGCCGTTGTCGCTTCTGATGTGCTTGATCTTGACGCCATAGTTCATCATGGCATGATTGGCAAAGCGTCTGAAGACATCCCGCACTTCAATCTTGTAGAGGATTATATGCACCCAAGTATATCTAGAGTAATCATCAACAATGACAAAGCCATAGAGGCAAGCAGTAGCATTGAGAGTAGAGTACTGAGTAGGGCCAAATAAGTCCATGTGTAGCAGCTCCAAAGGTTGAGATGTAGTCATGATTGTCTTTGAGGGATGCTTGGCCCTGGTCATCTTTCCAGCTTTGTAGGCACCACACAGGTGATCCTTCTTGAACTTGATGCCTTCGATGCCCACGACATGCTTCTTCTTTGCGAGAGTGTGCAAGTTCCTCATGCCAGCGTGTCCTAGCCTTCGATGCCAAAGCCAGCACTCTGAAGCTTTTGCTAGAAGACATACGACCATCTGCGGTCCAGATGAGAACTCTACCATATACATATCATCTTTTCGATACCCTTCAAAGACTAGAGACTTGTCAGATTCCATTAGTACAAGGCAACAATATTTTCCAAATAACACAATCATATTTATGTCACAAAGCATTGAGACAGACATTAAGTTGAAACCAAGGGATTCAACAAGCATCACTTTATCCATGTGCTGATCCCTTGATATTGCAACTCTACCTAGACCCAATACTTTGCTTTTACCAGTGTCAGCAAATGTGATGTGACTCTTGTCTGATGGACGAAGTGTTGAATCCATCAGAAGGCTTCGATCGCCAGTCATGTGATTAGTGCATCCACTGTCCATAATCCATTCTGAAGTACGAGGTGTCATAACCTTGGCACCACGTGCCATGAAGCAGTAGGTGGGAGCTGAGTCGTCCTTGTCATTATCATCAACGTTGGTGAAGGAGCCATTGTCTTCAGTGTTGAAGATGGACTTGGAGACGTAAGTTGTAGCTAGAGCCAGACTCGCAACACCAGAGTCGGATTCCTCCTCAGACTCCACCCGCGCCTCCTCAGAAGCAGACTCCTCATCTGAATCCATTTCCTTGCCAACAAAGGCACGAGCCTTTCCTGGTGAGCTCTTCTTGTGTGATGAAGACTTGGAAGAAGATTTGGAAGAAGACTTTGAGGATTTCTTCTTCTTCTTGTCATTAAAATCATATTCTTTGCTCTTCTTCTTCTTCTTCTTTTTCTCATTGTCCCACTGTGGACACTCAGAGATGTAGTGACCAGGTTTCTTGCACTTGTGGCAGGTTCTCTTCTTGTGGTTATTGGTGGAAGCTTCATCATTCCTTGAGCTGGATCGTGAAGACTTTCTGAAGCTTTTCTTCTTGGTGAATTTCTGGAACTTCTTCACAAGCATAGCAAGCTCCTTTCCAATGTTTTCAGGATCACCGGAACTGCAGTCAGGTTCTTCTTCAGATGAGGAAGCGGCAGCCTTTGCCTTCAAAGCGTGAGTTCGGCCATAGTTGGGGCCATAGATATCTCGTTTATTAGATAGCTGGTACTCATGTGTGTTGAGCCTCTCAAGTATGTCTGACGGATTGAGTGTCTTGAAGTGAGGGCGTTCTTGTATCATCAGGGCTAAGGTGTCAAATGAGCTATCAAGAGATCTCAGTAGTGTCTTCACTATTTCATGCTTCGTAATCTCGGTGGCGCCGAGTGCTTGGAGCTCATTTGTGATATCAGTGAGGCGATCAAATGTGAGCTGGACGTTCTCATTGTCGTGTCTCTTGAAGTGGTTGAAGAGGTTACGGAGAGTACTGATCCGTTGATCTTGCTGAGTTGAGACGCCTTCATTGACCTTGGAGAGCCAGTCCCATACTAGCTTCGACGTTTCCAGAGCGCTCACACGACCATACTGTCCTTTGGTCAGATGACCACAGATGATGTTCTTGGTTGTAGAGTCCATTTGAATGAACTTCTTGACATTAGCAGGGGTGACACCTTCACCAGTCTTGGGAATGCCATTCTTGACGACATACCACAGATCGACATCAATGGCTTCAAGATGCATGCGCATCCTATTCTTCCAGTAGGGATACTCAGTGCCATCAAAGATGGGGCACGCAGCGGAGACTTTGATTATCCCTGCAGTTGACATAGCTAAAACTCCAGGTGGTTAAACCGAATCACACAGAACAAGGGAGTACCTTGCTCTGATACCAACTGAAAGGGCTAGTTATCAACTAGAGGGGGGGTGAATAGGTGATTTTTATGAAAGTCTTCAAAACATGAGAGTTTCGAAGACAAACAATAGAAATGACACTATTCGTATGCAGTGGAAGGTAGATGATACGTCTCCGTCGTAACTATAATTTTTGATTGATCCATGCCAATATTATTCAACTTTCATATACTTTTGGCAACTTTTTATACTATTTTTGGGACTAACATATTGATCCTGTGCCCAGTGCCAGTTCCTGTCTGTTGCATGTTTTATGTTTCACAGAAAACCAATATCAAACGGAGTCCAAACGGGATAAAAACGGACGGAGGATTATTTTGGAATATTTGGGATTTTCCGGAGGAAGAATCAATGCGAAATGGTGTCTGAGGTGGCCACGAGATAGGGGGTGTGCCCCAGGGAGGCAGGTGCACCCTGGCCTCTCGTTAGCCACCCGTAAGGCGGTTGATGCCCTTCTTTTGCCGCAAGAAAGCTAATTTTATGAGACAAATCTGGGCGAAAGATTCACCCCAATCGGAGTTACGGATCTCCGGATATTTAAGAAACGGTGAAGGTGTAGAATCAGAGAATGCAGAAACAGAGAGAAAGGTCCAATCTCGGAGGGGCTCTCGCCCCTCCCAAGCCATGGGAGCCAAGGACCAGAGGGGAAACCCTTCTCCCATCTAGGGAGGAGGTCAAGGAATAATAAGAAGAAGGGGGCCTCTCTCCCCCTTGCTTCCGGTGGCGCCGGAGCGCTGCCGGGGGCCATCATCATCACCGCGATCTTCACCAACACCGCCGTCATCTTGACCAACATCTCCATCACCTTCCCCCTTCTATATCCAGCGGTCCACTCTCCCGCATCCCGCTGTACCCTCTACTTGAACATGGTGCTTTATGCGTCATATTATTTTCCAATGATGTGTTGCCATCCTATGATGTCTAAGTAGATTTCCGTTATCCTATCGGTGATTGATGAATTTCTATGATTGGTTTGAGTTGCATTTTTTATTATTGGTGCTATCCCATTGTGCCCTCCATGTTGCGCAAGCGTGAGGGATTCCCGCTGTAGGGTTTGCAATATGTTTATGATTTGCTTATGGTGGGTTGCGTGAGTGACTCAAATACAAACCCGAGTAAGTGGGTTGTTTACGTATGGGATAAAAGGGGACTTGATGCTTTAATGCTATGGTTGGGTTTTACCTTAATGAATCTTTAGTAGTTGCGGATGCTTGCTAGAGTTCCAATCATAAGTGCATATTATCCAAGTAGAGAAAGTATGTTAGCTTATGCCTCTCCCTCAAATAGAATTGCAATAGTGATTACCGGTCTAGTAACATAGTCAATTGCTTAGGGACAATTTCACAACTCCTACCACCACTTTTCCACACTCTCTATATTTACTTTCTTGCATCTTTATTTAAACAACCCCTAGTTTATATTTACGTGCTCTTTATTATCTTGCAAACTTATCCAACAACACCTACAAAGTACTTCTAGTTTCATACTTGTTCTAGGTAAAGCGAACGTCAAGCGTGCGTAGAGTTGTATCGGTGGTCGATAGAACTTGAGGGAATATTTATTATACCTTTAGCTCCTCGTTGGTTTCGACACTCTTACTTATCGAAAACTGTTGCGATCCCCTACACTTGTGGGTTATCAAGACCTTTTTCTGGCACCGTTGCTGGGGAGTCATAGTGTGGGGTGAATATTCTCGTGTGTGCTTGTTTGCTTTATCACTAAGTAATTTTTATTTGCTGTTCTTAGTTGTTCTCTATCTTTAGTTATGGATATGGAACACAAAATACCAAAAAAATTAGGTGTACTTGCTACTCATGTAGATGGGGTAACTCCTAAAACCCCCGATTCTCATTATGTGAAAGATATTATGTACTACTTTGATAATCCTGAGAAAAACCCATTCAACTTTATAATGGGAGACACGTTGGATCAACGTGAATACTTTAGGGATTATCGCTCGACACAAAAAGGGAAACTATTATGGGATCAATTTATTATGTTGTGTTGGTATGCGTGGAATCTCTGCTTGAGATATGATATTACTTGTTGCTCTAGGATGAAGGCTCCACACCTTCCCTTTTCATGCAAATTTAATGATAATGAAACCTTAGCTTCTTATGCTAATGGTATATATGATTACTATGATGTGGAACAAATAGAAGAATTTGTTGCTTTTAAAGTTGCTTATGAAATTGAAGCTTTGTTTGAAAAGTATGAAGCTTTTGATGATGATGGTTATAGGCCTGAAAATCTTGCTATACTTAGATATTGCTATGAAAATTATGAATACAATTATTATATTAAAGCTTTTCTGAAGAAAGTCTCCGCTGTCTAAGAAGAGATTAATATTTTGCAGGAAGCTATGGATAAAGAAATTGATGAAACTGTGAGCTCATTGGATGAAAAAGATGATGAGGAGAGCGAAGAACAAAAGGAGGAAGAGCGGATTAGCTACCCGTGCCCACCTTCTAACGAGAGTAACTCTTTAACTCATACATGGTTTAATTCCTCTTTGTGCTTACCGAAGGATGATTGCTATGATCCCGTTGATTCTTTTGAAATATCCCTTTTTGATGATGCTTGCTATGCTTGTGGCCAAGATGCCAATATGAATTATGCTTATAGAGATGAACTTGCTATAGTTCCTTATGTTAAACATGAAATTGTTTCTATTGGATCCACGCATGATAGTCCTATTATCTTTTTGAATTCTCCCTACTACACTATATTGGAGAAGTTTGTGCTTATTAAGGATTATATTGATGGGTTGCCTTTTACCATTGCACATGATGATTTTGATGAATGTAATATGCATGTGCTTGCTGCTCCTACTTGCAATTATTATGAGAGAGGAACTATATCTCCACCTCTATGTTTCCAATACGATAAAATTGCAAGAAACTGTTTATACTATGCATTGGCCTTTACTATGTGTGCATGAATTGTTCTTTTATGACATGCCGATGCATAGGAAGAGAGTTAGACTTCATTGTTGCATGATATATGTCACTTTTTGTGCTCACTACTAAATTACAAATCATTGTTAATTAAAATTGGCTTTGATATACCTTGGGATCCGGGTGGATTCATTACTTGAGCACTATATGCCTAGCTTAATGGCTTTAAAGAAAGCGCTGCCAGGGAGACAACCCGGAAGTTTTAGAGAGTCATTTATTTCTGTTGAGTGCTTTTATATAGTTTAAAAACAAAAGATAAATAGGGGAACCTAAAAACTTTTCAAAAAGGAAAGTGAAAGTGAGAGAGACAAGCATTATTGAATTTGGAGAGCTCCTTGAACTTTGTTCATGCTCACAGAAACTTTGTGAATCTTAAATACAGAAACTTTTCATCAAAAATAATTATCCCCTTGTACAATTCCATTGTATTATAAAAATAATGTGCCAAGGTTTGCCTTTAGGATGTTTACAATGCTTGTTGGTTTGTACGGTGCAGGACAGAAACTTTGGCTGTAGTGCTCGATTTTACATTTTTAACTGGAACATTAAATGGTTCTGATTCCTTTTGCACTATATTGCTATACAACTTGTTTATGTTTCCTAATTTTGGTAGAAGTTTTGGGGTACCATAAGTATGGTGAATGTTCAGATTGCTACAGACTGTTCTGTTTTTGACAGATTCTGTTTTTGATGCATAGTTTGCTCGTTTTGATGAAACTATAAATTTATATTAGTGGATTAAGCCATGAAAAAGTTATATTACAGTAGACGCAATGCAAAAACAAAATATGAATTGGTTTTCAATAGTACTTAGATGGGTGATTTGATTTATTATACTAACGGATCTTACCGAGTTTTTTGTTGAAGTTTTGTGTGGATGAAGTGTCTAATCGAGGAGGTCTCGGTATGAGGAAAAGGAAGAGAGTCAAGAGCTCAAGATTGGGGATGCCCGAGGCACCCCAAGTAAAAATTCAAGGAGACTCAAGCATCTAATCTTGGGGATGCCCCGGAAGGCATCCCCTCTTTCTTCAACAAGTATCGGTATGTTTTCGAAATCATTTCGTTCATGTGATATGTGCAAGTCTTGGAGCGTCTTTTGCATTTAGTTTTCATTTTTGTTTTATGCACCATGCTGGTATGAGATAGTCCTTGGTTGATTTATAGAATGCTCATTGCAATTCATTTAAATCTTTTGAGTATGGCTTTATAGAATGCTTCATGTGCTTCACGTATATCGTTTGAAGTTTGAATTGCCTGTTTTTCTTCACATAGAAAACCGCCATTTGTAGAATGCTCTTTTGCTTCATTTATATTTGTTAGAGCACGGGCGTATCTTTTGTATAAAGAATTAAACTCTCTTACTTCATTTATATCTATTTAGAGAGATGACAGGAATTGTTCATTCACATGGTTAGTCATAAAATCCTACATAAACTTGTAGATCGCTGAATATGATATGTTTGATTCCTTGTAATAGTTTTGCGATATAAAGATGGTGATATTAGAGTCATGCTAGTGGGTGGTTGTGGATTGTAGAGACACTTGTGTTGAGGTTTGCAAGTCCCGTAGCATGCACATATGGTAACAGTTGTGTGACAAATTTGAAGCATGGGGTGTTTCTTTGATTGTCTTCCTTATGAGTGGGAATCGGGGACGAGCGATGGTCTTTTCCTACCAATCTATCCCATTAGGGTCATGCGTAGTAGTACTTTGCTTCAAGGGCTAATAAACTTTTGCAATAAGTATATGAGTTCTTTATGACTAATGTGAGTCCATGGATAATACGCACTTTTACCTTTCCATCATTGCTAGCCTCTTCGGTACCGTGCATTGCCCTTTCTCACCTCGAGAGTTGGTGCAAACTTTGCCGGTGCATCCAATTCCCGTGATATGATACGCTCTATCACACATAAGCCTGATTATATCTTCCTCAAAACAGCCACCATACCTACCTATCATGGCATTTCCATAGCCATTCCGAGATATATTGCCATGCAACTTCCATCATCATCATATACATGACTTGAGCATTTATTGTCATATTGCTTTGCATGATCGTAAGATAGCTAGCATGATGTTTTCATGGCTTGTCCATTTTGATGTTATTGCTATGCTAGATCATTGCACATCCCGGTACACCACCGGAAGCATTCATATAGAGTCATATCTTTGTTCTAGTATCAAGTTGTAATATCGAGTTGTAAGTAAATAAAAGTGTGATGATCATAATTATAGAGCATTGCCCCATAAAAAAGAAAAAAAGGGAAAGGCCAAAGAAGCCTAAATAAAAAAGGGGGCCAAAGAAGCCCACCGAAAGAAATAAAAAAAAAGAAAAAAGAAAAGAAAAGAAAAGGGGCAATGTTACTATCCTTTTTCCACACTTGTGCTTCAAAGTAGCACCATGTTCTTCATATAGATTGTCTCCTATGTTGTCACTTCAATATAGTAGTGGGAATTTTCATTATAGAACTTGGCTTGTATATTCCAGCGATGGGCTTCCTCAAATGCCAGGTCTTCATGAGCAAGCAAGTTGGATGCACACCCACTTAATTTTCATTTTGAGCTTTCATACACTTATAGCTTTAGTGCATCCATTGCATGGAAATCCCTACTCCTCGCATTGACATTAATTGATGGGCATCTCCATAGCCCATTGATTAGCCGCGTCGATGTGAGACTTTCTCCTTTTTTGTCTTCTCCACATAACCTCCATCATTATATTCTATTCCACCTATAGTGTTATATCCATGGCTTGCGCTCATGTATTGCGTGAGGGTTAAAAAAGCTGAAGCGTGTTAAAAAGTATGAACCAATTGCTCGGCTCGTCATCGGGGTTGTGCATGATGGGAACATTTTTGTGTGACGAAGATGAAGCATGACCAAACTGTATGATTTTGTAGGGATAAGCTTGCTTTGGCCTTGTTGTTTTGAAAAGACATGATTGCTTTATTGGTACGCTCGAAGTATTATTGTTTTTATGTCAAATGATAGACTATTGCTTTGAATCATTGATGTCTTAATATTCATGCCATGATTAGACATATGATCAAGATTATGCTAGGTAGCATTCCACATCAAAAATTATTTTTTTTATCATTTACCTACCCGAGGACGAGCAGGAATTAAGCTTGGGGATGCTGATACGTCTCCATCGTATCTGTAATTTTTTATTGTTCCATGCCAATATTATTCAACTTTCATATACTTTTGGCAACTTTTTATACTATTTTTGGGACTAACATATTGATCCAGTGCCCAGTGTCAGTTCCTGTCTGTTGCATGTTTTATGTGTCGCAGAAAACCAATATCAAACGGAGTCCAGACATGATAAAAACGGATGGACAATTATTTTGGAATATTTGGGATTTTCCGGAGGAAGAATCAATGCGAAACGGTGTCCGAGGTGGCCACGAGATAGGGGGGCGCGCCCCAGGGAGGCAGGCACGCCCTGGCCTCTCGTGGGCCACCCGTAAGGTGGTTGATGCCCTTCTTTTGCCGCAAGAAAGCTAATTTTATGAGAAAAATATGGGCGAAAGATTCACCCCAATCAGAGTTACGGATCTCCGGATATTTAAGAAACAGTGAAGGGGTAGAATCAGAGAACGCAGAAACAAAGAGATAGATCCAATCTCGCAGGGGCTCTCGCCCCTCCCAAGCCATGGGAGCCAAGGACCAGAGGGGAAACCCTTCTCCCATCTAGGGAGGAGGTCAAGGAAGAAGAAGAAGAAGGGGGCCTCTCTCTGCCTTGCTTCCGGTGGCGCCGGAGCGCTGCCGGGGGCCATCATCATCACCGCGATCTTCACCAACACCGTCGTCATCTTCACCAACATCTCCATCACCTTCCCCCTTCTATATCCAGTGGTCCACTCTCCCGCATCCCGCTGTACCCTCTACTTGAACATGGTGCTTTATGCTTCATATTATTTTCCAATGATGTCTTGCCATCCTATGATGTCTGAGTAGATTTCCGTTCTCCTATCGGTGATTGATGAATTGCTATGATTGGTTTGAGTTGCATGTTTTATTATTGGTGCTATCCTATTGTTCCCTCCGTGTCGCGCAAGCGTGAGGGATTCCCGCTGTAGGGTTTGCAATATGTTTATGATTTGCTTATGGTGGGTTGCGTGAGTGACTGAAACACAAACCCAAGTAAGTAGGTTGTTTATGTATGGGATAAAAGGGGACTTGATGCTTTAATGTTATGGTTGAGTTTTGCCTTAATGAATCTTTAGTAGTTGCGGATGCTTGCTAGAGTTCCAATCATAAGTGCATATGGTCCAAGTAGAGAAAGTATGTTAGCTTATGCCTCTCCCTCAAATAGAATTGCAATAGTGATTACCAGTCTAGTAACATAGTCAATTGCTTAGGGACAATTTCACAACTCCTACCACCACTTTTCCACACTCGCTATATTTACTTTCTTGCATCTTTATTTAAACAGCCCCTAGTTTATATTACGTGCTCTTTATTATCTTGCAAACTTATCCAACAACACCTACAAAGTACTTCTAGTTTCATACTTGTTCTAGGTAAAGCGAACGTTAAGCGTGCGTAGAGTTGTATCGGTGGTCGATAGAACTTGAGGGAATATTTATTCTACCTTTAGCTCCTCATTGGGTTCGACACTCTTACTTATCGAAAACTGTTGTGATCCCCTACACTTGTAGATTATCAGTAAACTACACTAGACAAGCCATAGTAAAGTATTCAATGAAGTGAAAGCACGAAGACTATTAACAGCTGGGTAGTAAGGATCGGGATGGAAGATAGTATGAAGCCAATCAGGACAAGCAGTCACACAGTGAAGTCAAACAGATAATGCAAGCAGGCAATGACTTCATGAAGACAAACTGTAAGTAAAGAGTAGTGAGAGATAGAACCAGTAGCTTCGGGAGGACAGGGGTTTGTTCGACCAGTTCCAGTTGCTGTGACAACTGTATGTCTGGTTAGGGAGGCTGAGATTTAACTCAGAAGACTGCGTCTTCACCTTATTGCCCTTGAGATAAGGACTCTCAGTCCCCGCCCAATCACTCTAGTAAGTCTTCAAGGTAGACTTCCAAACCTTCACAGACTTCGTTCACTAGCAATCCACAATGACTCTTGGATGCTCAGAACATGATGCCTAACCGGCTGGAGGATTCACAGTACTCAAGTGTAACAAGTCTTCAGATCACGCGGACAGAAAGACTTCAGTGATGCCAAACACTCTTTGGGCTCTGGCTGGTTTGGGCTTTGTCCTCGCAAGCATTCTCTCTCAAAAGCTTCGGAGGTGGGTTGCTCTCAAACGACAAAAGCCGTGTACTAATTCTGATCAGCCACCAATTTATGGTGTAGGGGGTGGTCTATTTATAGCCACTGGGCAACCCGACCTGATTTGCCCGAAATGACCCTGGGTCACTAAGGAACTGACACGTGTCTCAACGGTCAGATTTCAAACACACGCGGGAACTTGATTTGGGCTACAAGTAAAGCTGACTCATCCGACTCTGGATAAGATTTGCTCTCATTGTCTTTGTTCGAAGAGATAGGATTTTGGTTGAGCATCACTTCAGTCACTCTGACTTTGTTCACTTGGACCCCACTTATCAGTACGGTGGTCCCTATGACTCAACAAAGAAGAAAAGGAAACAACGGAACTACTAAGTCTTCACGCTCCATAGTCTTCATGCAATGTCTTCTCATGTCATAGTCTTCCATGTGAATAGCTTCACAGATTACCATTGTCTTCAATGTCTTCACACTTTTTTAGGGGTCATCTCCGGTAGGTAAACCAAATGAGGGACTACTACCTGTGCTATCCTGCAATTCTCACAAACACATTCGTCCCTCAACCAGGTTTGTCGTCAATACTCCAAAACCAACTAGGGGTGGCACTAGATGCACTTACAACCACACCCTTGTCGCCCGGCTTTCCTCCACCAAGGCACGACGGCCAGACCCGTTTCGGGGGGTCACCGGACGTTGGCATGTTTGCGCTGTCCACACCGCGCTCTTCGGCCGTCATCAACCTCAACGTCACCCCTGGGTCTAGCAGCGGCGGCCGACCGTCCGTCGAGATGCAAAGAAAGCAAGCACGTCCGCCGTTTACCAGCACCATGTCGTCCCCCCGCGTCTTGTTCGACGGAATGCCAACACCAACGCCACTGGTCGACGACCCCTACTACGACCAGTTCATGGAGGAAGTGATCTACGAGGGTGGGCACGTCCCTGTCTAGGACCCCGAGGAGACCCAAAGTCAGGATGGTTGCGGCCAGTTCACTGCCGATGAATAGGCCGACGACCGTGCTGACTACAACCATGGTGACTCGTGGCATGAAGACGATGACATCTATGTCGAAGGTGATGGTGATGAAGAAGAAAGCAATGATGTTGTCATTAGTGGCGAGCCATTGTTCATCGACGAGCTGACACAAAGAGCGGAAGCACAAAAAAAAAGGAAGAGCATTCGCATGGGTTCATACACAAAAGAAGAGGAAGAGCATTCGCTATGTTGCCGGCCGCTGGCTGTGTTGCCGGCGAGGACAACCATTCATTTTGGAGGCTGGCTGTGTTGCCGGCCACTGGCTGATGCTGGCGATGGACGTGTAGGCCGCTGGCTTTGTTGCCGGCGTGATGAACTGGGGCCGTGAACTAGGGCTTGGCATTTGAAATGTTGCTCTTTTTTTTAAATAGACGCGGATAGGATGGGGTAAAGGATGCGGCCGCGCGCTAGGCGCACGGCCACCGCATCCCAGGACAGGCCTGGACACGACCCCATCGCCCTGCCCAAACAGACAGAATCCGGACAAAACGGACGTCCGTTTGGGGTCGCGCGGTGGAGTTGGCCTAAGACTTGGACAAAGTTCTGGATATGTGCACGGTAGCGAACCGGTTCCTCCACCCAAATTAGCTAAAACGCTTTGGCTTTACATATACTAGACTGTGATAGGTATGCAACACATTTGCCGAAATCGGCCCACAGCCTAGAGAATTAACTAGAAACTTCATTGTTTGCTTACGCAGTTGTGATGTCAGATTCGATAATTAAGATTCAAAAATGAAGCAGTATCCGCTGCATTCTCCGATGCCTCCCATGCCTAGTCCTGCTACAAGCATCGAAAGGTAATGGCCGGAAAAGAAACCTCAAGTCAACTACATTTCAAAAATGCTATGTCAAGCATCCCATCCCCCCCCCCCCCCCCCCCCCCATTTTATTGGAAGAGTAATGGACCATTGGACAGTACCTGATTTGGTGCCACAATCACGCAGAGCTTGAATGCTTGATCATGTTGTACTTGACTGATGAATACCACATCTTGTTGGTTGTGACTTGTACTGAACCGTACAACTCTGGCATTGCTTGACGAACACATTCTTGATTTGTTGGGAACAGTTCCCCGCAGGGAATGGGTCGACCCCTATCCTCTCACTCAGAGGCGGAGCGGGACACAAAACATAGGATGGGTCGGGGTTTACAATGCCAAGCAACCATATTCAAGCACAAATAATTAGAAAAGTACTGTAAACTAATGTACATATATTTAAAAAACTAGAAGGAACGGAAGAACTAAATATACATTTTTGGAGGAAAATTAACCGGAGAGTTTTTTGGAGTCAAAAGAAATTGAGAGCTAGGTAGGTTTATTTCCTGAGTATTGAAGAGATTCTTTGCCTGGCAGCCTGGCATGAGGTTAGTAATGGGCGTAGCTTGCTGTGTTGCACGTCTTGGCCACTGGGCACTACCCAGAATGCCAACCTCTCTAGCCACAACGTAGTAAAACAAGACGATGAAATGGATCTGGGCGTGTTTGGTTGCCTGCATATGGTCCAGCCTGACCCGTGCCGGAAGGATTGAGCCCGTTTGTTAGCCTGCGTTCACTGTGCGGCCCGCATCACACAGAACTTAAAGCACGTCCAGGCCACGCCCAGAGGAAACTCCCGAATCGGCAGTACCTCGCGAGCCTGACTCGGGCAAGGCAAGGGAGGGCGACGCGCTCCTTCCCTCATGCGAGCAGGGAGATGGCGCGAGCTCGCCTGCGTCGCCGAAAAATCGGCGGGAGGATTTCGGCTCACCTCCCGCCGAGTCGACCCCTATTTATCCCCCTCCATCACCGCCCCAACTCCCACCACCATTCTCCCTCCGTTCGAGCTTTTCGCCGACGCGCATCGGCACCGACGAGCAGGTAAGCGGCGCATCTTCATCGGCCGGCGGTCCACGGCGTCGGCGCTCCTTCACCGGCCGGCGTTGATCTTTCACGACCGTCCCTCCTCGTCCCCGAGCTACATCCATGGCCTCTGTGAGTTCAATCCCCCTTTCTCTATGTTCCTTCTAGCTAGATCTGAGCTGCAACTAGGGTTTGATCTAGATGCATGGTTGATTAGTGGTCTAATCTGTGAGCTGATATGGTTGATTGCTATGCTGCGGTTGCAATTTATGGTAGGGATAGATGTTCAAGCATGTGGTAGGCTAGATTAGTAGTAGAGTTTGAAGTTGAACCTTGTGCTTGTATTGATTCGTGCTTAGATCTGTGATTTGTACCTATTGATGGTCCATTTGTAGCATGATGTTTGTTGTAGATGTATGTTCGTGCTCATAGCTTGTCCGGTATGCTTAGTATGTTAGTGATGAACCATATGTGCTTACTATGATAGTCATGAACCATGTAGATGTATGCTGCTGCTTTCATGGATTGTCTGGTATGTTGTGTGCTATGCTTATCGTCAATGCGTGCTATGATTGTAGGACATGACCACACAGAAACAAGATCTTAGTCAGGCCCTTGTCCTGTCCAACAGCCAGTTTGCTCCATCGTTTGTCGAGGACTCGCAGCCTATGTCCAAGATGGCACCTGATTCAGAGGTGTTCGCGTCTGATTCGCTCTATGTGCCAGTAGTGCTCGATGAGCCAACTCCTGCTGCTGCTGCTACCGCTGCACTCAAAGTAGTAGCAGCAAAGGCAAAGAAGGATGGTAGGTCGAACAACATGAAGTGGCAGCCGTTCATGTCCACGTTCGTGCTGAACAAGATGTGTGAGCTCATCTCTAGTGGAGTTAGGACTGACAAAGGCTTCAAGGAGGTGCACTTGAACACCGTTGCGAAGCAGGTGTTCGAGTTCTGTGGGCAGGAGATGTCTTCCACCCAGGTGTACAACCACTTGAGAAAATGGAGAGGTCGATGGATCCAAGTGTCAAAGCTAAGAGACCTTAGTGGCGCCTCATGGGATGAGAACACTTGCTCCATAGTTCTGGAGGCAGAGCACTACGCCGGCCATGTCGCAGTTTCGGATGATCAATGTATTTTTTATGTACTTCTCTGTAGCAGTAGCGCGTTTTGGCTGAAAGGCGGTACTGATCAATGTATTTTTTCTGTGTTCAGTAGCATTTGGTCTTCCAACACGTTCTGACATCATTTGCTGTTTTTCAGTCACCGATTTGTTTAGATCAAAGCTAAAAGATCGTGAAAATGAAAATCACTACAAAACAAACTCTGAAAATGTTGAAGGTATCATCATTTTACCCGCATAGCGTGTGCGAAAGAGTAGAGAAGGTCACGGCAAAAAAGAAAAAAACTATATAAAAAAAATTACCCAAAAATAAATAGAAGAAAATAAATAAAGCAGAAAAGAAAAAACTATATAAAAAAATTACTCAAAAATAAATACAAGAAAATAAATAATGCAGAAAAGAAAAAAATTATATAAAGCAAAAATATTCACAAAGAAAACTAAATACAGCAAAAAAACTACTCTGAAATAAATAGAAGAAAAACAAATAAAGCAGAAAAGAAAAAACTATATAAAAAAATTACTCAAAAATAATTACAAGAAAATAAATAATGCAGAAAAGAAAAAAATTATATAAAGCAAAAATATTCACAAAGAAACTAAATACAACAAAAAAAACTACTCAGAAATAAATAGAAGAAAACAAATAAAGCAGAAAAGAAAAAACTCTATAAAAAATTACTCAAAAATAAATACAAGAAAATAAATAATGCAGAAAAGAACAAATATAAAAAAACTTGTTGGGGCGCTGCTCGCTGGGCCTGCCAGACCTAAGGTGTGCAAATTCAGGCCCATAAGGACCAGCAGGCTCACAGGACAGCGCGCCGGAGTTAGGCCCAGAAGCCTGCTATATAGAGGAGTTCAAAAGGGCCGTCGCGGCTAGGTTTATAAATCAGTGCGGCTGCCCTTCGCTCGGCGAGGTGGGACCAAAAATAGCGCACCGCAGCGTGGCAGCGCACGGCCTTTAGTACCGGTTGGTGGCTCCAACCGGTACTAATGGTTGTCCTATAGTACCGGTTGGAGCCAAAATTGGCCTTTAGTACCGGTTGGTGGCTCCAACCGGTACTAAAGGCCCCTCCTATATATATGGCACTTACGAAAAATCAGTTCCATCGACACTTTTTATCCACTTCTCTCGCGCGACGACATCTATCGCCGATGCCGCCGCGCCGTCGCCCCTGCCGCCTTCGACCGCCGCCCCCCGCCGCCTTCGATCGCCGCCCCCACCGCACCTCGTCGCCGTCCCCGCCGCCCTCGCCGCCCCCGCCGCCCGTCGTCGCCATCCCCGTCGTCCCCGCCCCCGCCGCCCGTCGTCGCCGCCCCCGCCGCCCGCACCGCCCCCGCCGCCGTCGTCGCCGTCCCGCCGCCCCCGCCGCCCCTCATCGCCGCCCCTGCCGCCTGTACGCCCGCTCAATCGTACCCACATACACACATACACACACACACATACACACACACACACTACACACACATGTACGTACACACATACAGACACACATAGTACTATACACACACATATTTTTTACTTATTTTTTGTTTTCTATTGTTTAGATGGATTAATATAACTAGTTTATTTTTAGAATGTTAGAATGTTAATGTTAGATGAATTAGAACTAGTTTATTTTTAGTAAGAAAATTTAGGTATATGAGATTATTTGAACTAGTTAAATTAATATAATTAGTTTATTTTTAGTAAGAAAAATTTAGATATATGAGATTATTTGTACTAGTTAAATTAATATAACTAGTTTATTTTTAGCAAGAAAATTTAGGTATATGAGATTATTTGAACTAGTTGAATTAATATAACTAGTTTATTTTTAGTAAAAAATTAGGTATATGAGATTATTTAAACTAGTTGAATTAATATAACTAGTTTACTTTTAGTAAGAAAATTTAGGTACATGAGATTATTTGAACTAGTTGAATTAATATAACTACTTTATTTTTAGTAAGAAAATTTAGGTATATGAGATTATTTGAACTAGTTGAATTAATATAACTAGTTTATTTTTAGTAAAAAAAATTAGGTATATGAGATTATTTAAACTAGTTGAATTAATATAACTAGTTTATTTTTAGTAAGAAAATTTAGGTATACGAGATTATTTAAACTAGTTGAATTAATATAACTAGTTTATTTTTAGTAAGAAAATTTAGGTATATGAGATTATTTGAACTAGTTGAATTAATATAACTAGTTTATTTTTAGTAAATGTTTATTGAATTAGTTGAATTAATTGAATTAGTAAATGTTTAATGTTTCGCCTATATGAACATATATAGGAAATGTCGTCTGACGACGGAAAAATTTTCATTATGTGTGAACACTGTGAAGACCAGCGCGGCCTGTGTGACAGAAATTTCTTTGTTGATGATAGGCGATTCAGCATCAAGCTGGATGAGACCTTCGAATTCGATACAGTAAGTCACAACGACAAGTCTGTTTTCATAATTAAGCATGACTTATATATGCTTCATTTGCCTGACTTATAATTTATAATTTTCATTATTCTACTAGCGCATCCCCTGCCATGCAAGAATTTTTGTCTTGGATAAGATAGGTTTCAATGATATGGAAACTATGGAGGTAAAGAGAGTTTACCTGAAAACTGAGCATGGTTATACTTTCAACGTCAAAGTATACAATGCAAAGACGTACACCTATTTTGAATACAAAACTTGGCAAGCACTATGCAAGGCTTATGCATTTGAGCCTGATATGGTTATCACCTTTGATATTCGTCTGGAAGATGATATTGAAGGTAATAGAGACATAGGTCGATGTGCAGACGCCTCCAGTTCTACCATTATGTGAGTTCTTTGCATTGACAGCTTATTTCCATTCAAGCAAACATGTCCGGCGCTTGGTAGACAGGACCTACTACTGTCCCGGAGCTAAACTAAACTGCGAAGAGATAAGTCATTATGTTTCATGGCTTGAGGATCTTCATACTGTCAAGACAAATTTTCTTCCTGGACTTAGAAATGTTAGTACTCAAAACATGCGACCAATAGTGATCGTATTGAACTACGATCACATCTATTTAGGAATGATGGTAAGATTTTTACTATTTGTCCTCAGTGCATCTTTTGCATACATATTTTTTTTGCTAAACTTTCATTGCTAAGTATATTAATTAATTAAGTATTATATGATGTTCTTCAACAGGGATTCCCGATGACATTTGTGCCTCAGGGGATCGAGACTAAAGGTCGCATGTCAATTGTTAACTTACGGCCAAAATATCCTGCATTGCACATGAGTGCATTCAGGATTTCTAGAAGCGATGAATGCTTAATAGTGAAATATTGGAGGAAAATTGTTAACGATCACAGAGAAGTATAGGGGGCAGCAATGAGAAGCGCGGCCCACCATTAGGAGACAGGTTCATCTGCATGCTCCAGTATGATGAATCAGGAGAGCTATACATGTTCTATGCTATTTTACCCGAGAGAGAGCAGCAGGAGTGATTTAGCTAGTTCATGCTCTTAGTACTTGTCCTTTCATGTCCGTGTTCTTCGTTCTGAACTTAATCTCCAAGAGTGATTTGTTTTTGTGGTGTTATATATGAACGCTTATAATATCATGACAATCATGTTGAACTCGATGATATTTTTTCTTCTGATACAAGTGAATGTTTCTTCTTTAAGCTAGTGTTGGTGGTGATTAGATAACGATAACGACTATGATGATTAAATAGTGATAATGACGACTACGATGATTTTTAGCTAGCTAGCTAGAGTGTATATGACATATCCATATATATTATACTTGATCACCTAATTAGGTGATCAAGTATAATATGAATATGGATTTAACAACTCATTATAATGTAAAGCGATCACTAAATGAAACTGAAAACACAAAATTAAATGAAAAATAAAATAAAAAACCAAACATTTAGTACCGGTTGGTGTTACCAATTAGTACTAAAGCCCTACGCGCACCTGGGCCTGACTCGTGCCACGTGTTTGCACTTTAGCGGCGGTTCGTGACGAAGCGGTACTAGGGGGGGGGGGGGGCTTTAGTCCCCACTCTTTAGTGTAAGATGGCGAACCGGCACTAAAGGCCGGTTCTGCACTAGTGAAGGTACATAATTTGTAATTAGCTTCAAGTTGAGAAAGATAAATAAGCTTGCGCATATTGCAGTATATAGTGCTGTTATAAGGTTTCGGAAATAATTGAAGGCGCCTTGAATAGTTGTTATGCTTTTAGAACTAGGGATGGACAAACAAATTAGAATGGACCAATACTCAAGTGTAACTTATATGTGCAAGGAACATATAAGTATAAGTCAACAACATGTGTATATTTACAGATAAGTACAAGTCAGCAACACGAGCTTTAGCTTTAGTTCTAATAGCGTTCTAGCATAAGTTCCAAATACCGGCTTGGGAAAACAGCTTGCAGCTCAAGTGGTATTGGATTAGCTTGCTGTTTAATGCAAATACTTCTTGTGTTGAAGGGGAAAGTCGGGAACGCCAATCATTAGCCTTGAACTAGGGAGCAGACCGTAGACCGTATAGATTATTGTGAGAAAAGATCAAAAGAGAGTGACCCCTAGAAATTCATGCTTTTATCTTGATTTGTATTAAAGACTAATGAGAATCACATGTTTGATACTTAGATATCTGGTTTACTTTGAAATTCTCTATTTTCCCATTGATGTTATGCTCAAATTCTTCTCAGGCCCCCTTCAACAGGACAAACTAGTTGGAAATTAGTGTCACTGTTTGACAAAATTTCTACAGACTCTTGAAGGCTGTTGTTGGGGATGATAATGCAGTAAATAAAAACTTTCATGTTATTTTTCTGTTTTTTCCAAAGACGACTGAAATACGCTAATAGTGGACAGATAACCAGCCACAATGCGTTACTGTTGCCACCAGATAATGCAGGGGGTCTCCTTTTGCATTATAGAAGAGCGGAGAGTTGTACAGAGTAAGAAATTGGAGAGAACACCGAGAAGTGAGACTTGTCCATACCATCAAAGGGATGGCAGAGCCTTTCGACGCTGAAATCAAATCCATCTAAGGAACAAAGTTCTGCTTCGTCCTCCGGTATCTCGGCGACGTCATTGCCATCGACCACTTCTGCCTCGACGGTGTCGACTACACGTCCGTCCGCGCCCTTGTGCTCGCCCAGGCCGGCAAGCCCTCGCCGGACGGCGTCATCGTCCAGCTGCCTCCCATCAATGAAATCAAGATCGTCAAGGTCGCCGAGCTGACTCGGTGGGCGCATGGTGTTGACGCCAACCCATTCGCCTCTTCTGACGGTGACTCCGTGCCGCCCTCGCCAAGATCATCCCGCGCTGCGTCTCTCGACCCGGTTATCGCCGACGTTCAGGCCACATGGCGCGCTGACCCCTCCTACGGGGGCTCGCGCCCCGTCGCCTCGCCTTGTCCCGCTCACGACACGCCGGCTTCTAACTCCAGCAGCTTCGCCATCCTCTCGTCGGGCCCGGTGGACCCCTTCCCCGGCGGCTCCGCTGCCGTGCCCCTGTGCATCTCCTCTGATGACGACACGGGTGGCTCGAACGACTCGCCCTCTGGGGAGCACCATGCAGCCTCGGTGCTGGCCCAGCCCAGCATGGAGCCGGTCCATGCACCAATGACCGGGGTCTCTACGCTCGCTCCACTCCTAGCTCCCACTGCCCCCACCTCGGCGGGACCTGGGCTGCTGGATGGGCATGCAGGCGGACCCACGGTCCTGCTCCATCCAACTACTGACGCATGCATCAAAATCACGCCATCGCCGAACTCTGCCTTCACTGTATTCGAACCTACTGCCACCCAATCTATGCTACCTGGGGGTTTCACCTTTGCTGCTGGGGCCTCGTCCTTTGTGCAGGGTAAGTCCAAAGTAGTTCACTCCTCCACTGTTTCTCCTCTGACCACTAACGACAACCAACACCCGTTGCCCATACTCCATTCTGCAGCCATGCCGGTCTCTGACCTTGAGCCACACGAGTGTGCTATCCGTCGCCAGCGCCGCAAGGATTCTCGCGACCACTCCTTCTCCCGCGATAAAGTGCGCCGCAGCGCCCGTCTCCCCGGCAAGGAGCCCAAGTCCTACACCAACATGACCCTGAAGGCTGTCAAGGCAAAGGCGGCGAGGCTAAGCGGTGCAGATGATGCCTGGCACTCGATGAAGCTATTGCCCCCGCCCGTCTAGAGGAGCATGATGCCCCTCCAGCCTCTGCTGACGACCTGGCGACCATCGCCCTTCTATGTGGCGCAGACGACGCGCAAGCCAAGGAGATCCTCGACTCGGCCTCCGACTCCTGTGTGGACGCCACTCCATGATCCGCAGCCTCCTCAAGCCATGCCGATCGGTGCTGGGCCTCCTGTGTGGGTGCAACGCTGCTGTTCCAACTCTTCGGCCTACTCTCATGCTTCTAATTACTCCCTTCGTTCCTAAATATTTGTCTTTCTAGAGTTTTCAACAAGTGACTACATACGGAGCAAATTGAGTGAATCTACACTCTAAAATATGTCTACATAAATTCGTATGTGGTAGTCCATTTGAAATATCTAAAAAGACAAATATTTAGGAACGGAGAGAGTAGTAGACTTATCATCACCACGGGCCCTTGCTGTCCGTCCCCTAGTATTTCCTTATGCCGTTCAATCTGTACCTTTATATTCCCTAAGGCCGGCGGCCATGCACTTTGTAGGTGTCGTAGTAGTATCTCATGAGTACTGTAATCTCGGTTTGCTCTTGGAATGTAAGAGGACTTGGTGATAATGAAAAATGCGCTGATGTTCTCTCTGAATTAATCTCTATCAACCCCCACTTGGCCTTATTATAAGAATCCAAACTGCAACACATAACTGATCAAAAACTTCGGACCTTCATACCCCGCTCTCTTGACCACTCTGTCTTCCTCCCTGCTAACGGAACTGCGGGCGGAACCGTTTCGGCTGCAAACTCATCAACTATCAACATCATCTCCTCCACTAACCACACCTATGCCACTACCCTCACCATCAAAACTTTGGCTCTTGGACAAAACATAGCAATTACTAACGTCTATGCCCCCTCCTGTCGCTCTCAAAAACAGTCCTTCTTGGACGAGCTTCTATCCAGCAAGCAGGACGACTCGACTCCCTGGCTCCTGATCGGTGATTTTAACTTGCTTCGCTTCTCGGACGAAAAGAATAAAC
Organism: Triticum aestivum; assembly: GCF_018294505.1. Lineage (NCBI taxonomy): Eukaryota > Viridiplantae > Streptophyta > Magnoliopsida > Poales > Poaceae > Triticum > Triticum aestivum. The sequence goes on from NC_057813.1 coordinate 68,741,792, forward strand.
GAAACTTTCGGTAAAGCGAAGCCACGGCGTTTAATGACACTATCAATGAACTAGCCCTAATCGAACTACCCCTGCTGGACCGCCGTTTCACTTGGTCAAATAATCGCGACTCCCCTACCCTAGAACGACTTGATCGTGCTTTCATCAACTTAGCCTGGAATGACTCCTTCCCCGACACCACTCTCTCATCTCTCACATGTTTTACCTCTGACCACGTCCCCCTCATCGTTCACATTAACACCCAACTGCCACGGTCAATTTTTTTCAAATTCGAACCAGGTTGGGCTCTCTTCCCAGCGTGCACCCAAATTATGCAATGTTCCTGGTCGGTCAGCCAGCCCGCCCAAAACTCAGCTGCTGCCATAGCCGCCTCGCTCAAAAAAACTAGGGTTGGCATCAAGCGCTGGGCCCGCTCAAGAATCCCGCCTCCCTCACGTGAAGTACGGTGTAAAAGGATCATCGGACTCATCGATAAAATAGAGGAATCTAGACCCTTGTCCAGGCCTGAGCTTTGCACCAGAAAAATCATCATCTCGCTCCTCCAAAAAACAATAAGAGAAAAAATTGCATTCTGGCGTTGGCGTGCAAAAATCAAATATGCAGTCGAGGGTGGAGAAAACACTCGCTTCTTCCATGCCTCTGCCTCCCAATGGCTTCGAAAAAACAAGATCCATTCCCTATCTCACCTTGGCGTCGGATACACCGCCCACCACCAAAAAGCTTCTATCCTAAAAGATTTCTTCTCAAACTTACTCGGAACGCCCTCTCCAACCACATGGAATTTCAACCCGCATGACTATTACCCCATGCCCCTTTCAACTCTTCACTCCCTGGATGCCCCCTTCTCCGAGGAAGAAATAAAAGATGCTTTCTTCCAAATGAATCCAATGGCCAGCCCTGGGCCGGATGGTTTCGGACCCTTCTTTTATAGAAAATTCTAACACACTCAAAAAACTCATATCCTCAACCTCTTTAACGACTTTTCATCTTGGTCTCTGCGACACTGAACGGGTTAACCGGGCCCACATAGTCCTCCTACCCAAAAAAGAGTCTGTAGTCTCACCTGATGCCTTTAGACCAATCTCGCTGCAAAATTGCCCCATCAAGGCCGTCGCAAAACTCCTCACTAACCGTATTAAGCCACTCATTCCATTCCTCGTCCATGGCAACCATACTGGCTTCATCTCTGACAGGAACATAGCGGAAAACTTTGTCTTCGCTGCTGACCTCACAAACTCTTGCCATACTCGAAAACTTCCCACTATGATCATCAAACTAGACTTTAAGAAAGCCTTCGACTCCATTTCTTGGACATCCCTGGACAAAATATTAGCAATCAGAGGTTTCTCCGACAAATTCAGGTCCTGGATACAAAACATCCTAACCACTGGTAAAACCGCGATACTTCTCAATGGCCTCCCAGGCAGCTGGATCACCTGCAAAAACGGCCTCCGTCAAGGCGACCCCATATCCCATTATCTCTTCATAATTGTCGTAGACCTCCTTCAGCAACTAATCTTGCAGAATAATGAGCCCTCATCCCTTCACCATCCTATTTTCTCTCATCTCCCACCAACAGTCCTTCAGTATGCAGATGACACCCTGATTGTCGCTGCCGCCTCCGCTCCGGCCGCCTCCGCGCTAGTAAAAATCCTAGACGACTTTGCTCTCGCCACCGGTCTCTCTATCAATTTCTCAAAAACGACCTTATCAACGCTTCACATCAATCAGCACACCTCAAATCCCATTACGTCCATCTTCGCCTGCTCCACCGCCTCTTTCCCCCAAACATACCTCGGCCTGCCTCTCTCCCCTACCTGCCCACCACCGAACGCCTTCCTCCCTCTATTCGAAAGATGCAAAAAATTCCTATCAGGTTGGCGAGCCAAATTACTCTCAAAAGGAGACGTGCTCATTCTCATCACTTCAGTCCTGAACTCTATCCTAACTTACTACATCTCTGTCTTCCTTCTCCCCAAAAAATTTCTTAAAACAATTGACGCTCTTCGTCGCGCCTTCTTTTGGACGGCTGAGGACACTTGCTCTGCTGCTCAGTGCCTAATCACTTGGAAAAATGTTTGCAAACCTAAAAAATGTGGTGGTTTAGGCTTAAAAAACCTGCATGTTCAAAATAAATGTTTGCTCATGAAATTTGCCGCAAAGTCTCTACTATCCTCAGACACCCCTTGGCAAGACTGGCTTACATTACAACACCCAAATGCCTTAGTAGCTCCAGCTTCCAACCAATCCACCTTTGCAAAACAATCAACCTGCAAATGCCCATGCTACACAAAATAACCTTTGTCCTCACAAACAACGGAACTTCAACCTACTTTTGGCTTGACACTTGGCTAACACAGTCGCCGCTAGCTTTCACCTTCCCGAACCTCTTCTCCCACTCCCTTGTCCCGCTAGTTAGGGTGGCAAATATCATGCGTTTCGGTTTAGACTATAACCTGAGAAATCGCCTAACTTCTGTGGCCACACAAGAATTGGGTCTCGCTATTGTCTTTGTTGCAGGACTTCATGCCCTCGCCTGAATAGGATGAACGCTTTCTCTTGGGGGGCAGCCGCTTCTCCACCAAAGAAGCCTATGCTGTTCTTCTACGAGAACCGGACAACCATTTAAACACAGCTCTCATTTGGCGATCGCAAGTGCCAAACAAGATCAAGATCTTCGCTTGGCTCCTCTTCTGGGATAGGCTAAACACGCGCGTCAACCTACTCCACAAGCACATCATCACAGACCCGACATGCCCGCACTGCCGGGCTCTGCCTGAAGACGCGAGTCACCTCTTCATCTCATGCCCATACGCGTCCCGCATTTGGATGCGTCTCGGCATCACCCCCACCTCCACTGCCATCGGTGACCTCTGGGATGCCCAACTCCCATCGGCCACAAAGGACCACATCTGGCCCTTTGTGCTTCTCACGATCCTATGGAAGATTTGGGAGGCGCGAAATGATTAATTGTTCCAATCACTGGACAATCGTTCGACATCTACACGTAAACTAATCCTTTCAGACCTTGACCTCTGGTCTCACCGGCTTGCCAAAACCGGTGACAGGGAGGCCGTCTCCTCGTGGCGGTCTTTCCTCTCTGCACGATGTTCCATGCCTATGTAACTCTGTACCACAGCTTGCTGTAACTCTATACCCCCCCCCCCCCCCCGCGGTGATTCTCAAAAAAAAACGTTCTGCTAAAAGGGAGGGTGTGGTGGTGGAGGTGAGAACAGAATTGTTAAGAATCAAATGATGACAAAACCAGTTAATTCAAGCCAGATCACTAGTACAGCGTGCCACTGCAAAAAAATGACCTCAATAGAAGACCGAACTAGATTACTGAACAACATCGAGTCTACAACTCCTGAAATCCATCATTGTTGTAAACACATGCAGCCTTTGTACATTTATTTATCTTTAGTATAATGATAGAACGGGCGGATACAGTGAGGGTTCATGTCAAAAACCACCAGTAAGAACATCAGTTCAAGAAACCAAAATCAACTTCCATTTCCATGGCTTCAACTTTCTGCGCGTCCTTATCGTTCAGAGGCTGCTATTCAACTCCTCTCAGTTTCCTTTGGCTTAGGCAGAACCCCCTTGTCCAGATCATCGCGTCAGATGCGATTGTAACAGGTATGCCAAATTGTGTCGTGCCCCAAGATTTTACTAGAAGCCTGATGGAAGTTTTTGACTGCAGCCATCAGAACATCGACAAGATTCAGAAATAAAGTAGCATCCACTGCATTCTCTGATGCATCCCATGCCTAGTCCTGCTACACTCATCAGAAGGTAACGGTGGCAAAAAAGAAAATTTAAGACAGTCAGCTTCTCAGAGACGTTTAAGTCAGGCACCCCTTCTCCCCTCTTTATATGAAGAGCAACGGACCATTGGACAGTACATGATTTGATCCGGTGCCGCCATCTGTCCAAGCTTGATCATGTTGTACTCGACTTATAAAGACACCATCTTGTTGAGTTAGATAACAATGTATTTTTTCTCGAAAAGGAGGATTACCCCCGGCCTCTACATCAGGGCAATTCATGGAGCCATTTTAGTAAATATTCACCAAGACCTTACAAAGTAATACACCAATAAGTTTGAAGCCATCGTCTTAGTAACAACCGCTAATCCTATCAACTTGATGAAGGGGTTCAGATTATCGGGGCCGCATAACCAGACCTCACACCAAAGACCACCATCTAACACCGGAGGCCCCAACCAAGCCGAATTACTAGGTCTGGGTCACACACCGGTCTGGCTTACTCACTGCGGACACCGCATGCACCACATGGGCGGATCTAATGGGGGTGTCGTGGGTGCCATGACACCCCCTCCAAAATTGCAAATTAAATTTTACTATATACTTATAACACTAAATATCCATTAATTTCTTCCTATTTTAAGACCTTGTTGACGTTATAATGACCTTTATTGTAAACTTTGAACTGTGGCACCTCCTAGTATGCGATTCTAGGTCCGCCACTGCATGCATACGCTGCAAATGCTATTGCCACCATATTCCACAAAACCATCTTCAAAGAAGGTACTGACGCATTGACCTTGCCAGGCCTGCTGTCGACGCCACCACGACGCCAGACAACGCTACCTCCCTACACGCGTTCATCATCACATATTCCTCGTCGTGACCCTGTCACGCCATGCCACCGAGACTCCACGTCATTGGTGCATCACATGAAACGCCACTCTACCTGCGTCCTCGGTCCAACAGCTACTCCAAAACAATGCCCTCATGATGGAGAGCAACACTGAGAGCGCCACCATCGTCCGATCCGAGATAACCGGATGTGGTGTTTCCCCCGGAGCAGCGCGAGTGGGTAGACGGTGTGTGCAATGACGATGCCTTCAACAAGGTAACGGCGTGTAGACGCCACCATCGCCTGTCGGAGCTTGGTTTTCACCGGTAGCCATGCCTCCACAACTCGCCGCCGGGACTAGCCTTGGGGTCTAGGGATCTGCCACAACAAGTCAGCTAACCACCTCCGACGGAGGAGGCCACCACCGCAAGTCCCGGGGCCGGAGCCCCTAGCTTCCTTATGCTGGGGGACGAACCCAAGAGCCCGCGTGCCATCGTCGGAGTCGACGAGACGCAGCAGGTACTGCAGCCGAGGTCACGGCCTGTCCGAACCCATCTGAGTCCAGATTGGGCCCAACCACTGCCGCCGCCACCCGCTGGCTTTCGCGTAGTTCGCCGATCCTGGCCATCCCCGCCACCCCACGTCACTGCCGCTGAACGGCCGGAGCGAGCGCCGCCGCTGCCATCCCAAACAGTGGCCGAGGAGACCTGTCGCTGCCATTGTGCCACACGGGCTTTGACTCCCGGCGGCAGCGGCCATCGGAGGGGAGGACTAGGCATGGATGAGGTCTAGAGATGGCCGGCGGGGGCGCCCCGGCGCGGCCGCACGAGAGCGAGATGGGGAGGAGGGGAGATCGGATCAGTGATCACGGGAGCTGGTTGCTGCTGCTGCTATATTTTTTTTCCTGAGGAAAAGCATATCTTTTATAACTTAACAGTGCTCAGGCAAATCGCCCAAACACAAGCAGCCACCTGGGCTGGTACATCAGACTCCCACTCCACATAATGGTTCTCAGGTTACAGACGGTCAATATTGGCTAATTCATGTGCTACTTATTACATGTTTGGAGAACCACATTTTAAGCTGGTACTTCATATCCTGCTGCTGTTGTTGCTCTCCTAGATAACAATGTACGGTCTTCAGACAATGCCTACCTTCATTTACCATTTACATAACTGTTGGCAAACAACTATTGGATATGTTTGTGTTAGTTTGTATGAATTCATGGCAGTTTCGTGGACAGTAAGGTACGGATCAAATGTTCTCACAGCTGCATCCTAAAATTTGCTCATGGTTCTGGATGCATGTATTGACCAGGCTGTAAAATTTCCAAAGAGCTAACAAAATTAGGGATTAGTAAAGCATGCTCTGGTTATTTATTACTCCCTCCGTCCCATAATATAAGAGCGTTTTTTACACTAGTGTAGTATATCAAAAACGTTTTATATTATGGGACGGAGGGAGTAATAGTGTTGCTATCTGTTGTTCCAAACATGGGCTCCTTCTTGTGTGTTTGAGGTAGGATTTTTGTTCAATCAATTGGTGCCCGTATAGTATATAAAATTACACACAGGGATAAACAAAAGCCTCGATAGTCATGGAGATATGCACTTCATGATACTTTAACTCCACATACGGTGATCATCTGTTCTCCATGAGAAGCGCCTGTGTTGGCTTCATGTGCATGTTGTTGGACAGTAAAGCATCGGAGAGTTGCTTGGGTACATGATGCAACCATATAGTTAAAATTAATAACCACTAACTAATACTACATCCATCAACATAAAACGACAATATTCAGTTGAAACATGTTTACCAATTGCATGAAAAAAATACTAGCTGCTGCCAAATCAGTCAATAAATTTTGACAAAAGGGAAGTTATTCTCACTTTTATGAAAGAAACCATAGTTAACATGAAAAAAGAAAGCTGAAAAATGCAGCGTTGATGATTTCTGAAGCAAGAAAAGATGAAACCTCCTGAATCATGCCGGGCAATTGGAACATTTACTGAAGTTAAATTACATTTTCAGCTCTTATGCCTGATGTTAGATTCACTGATGCCCCGTACGTAGATCTAGCCGCACTTTATAATCTTGGAGATAATAGAGAAAATATTGCGATTGCATTATTGAAGAAACCCCATACCAAGTTGCATGTATCTTGGATGATGTGGCAGAGAATAGCACAAGTATATATCGTATCATTGCTTCCCTTGAAGTCATTGGGTCTTTTCTAGAATGTGGAGGTAGGCATGACTGGTTTCTTCTTCCAAATATATAAGTGAAGTGTTCGAGCTGAATCGCTCAGGTCCCCCTTTCTCTCTTACAATCTCTAGCATCTCCCATTGTTTCTCTCAAGAACACACACGCACAAGAAAAAATGGACTTAGCTTTGCGGATGCATTTCTCGTTGCTCGGCATTATATATTGGCACTGATGACATGCAATTGACGCCAAAACCAGACCCACTACTCCACTAATGAGCGACCCATTACCACGCCCACGTACTGCTGTATGCTCAAATAACTAACTCCATGATCTAATCCTTTGTTTTACATGCACACTCAATATATCTTGACCAAATTTCTCGGTCGTCTGATTAATCTCAACGTTTACTAGCTGATGCAGCCGTTGCACCTCATGATCAGCTCGCATGCATCACCGACACGTTAGCACCTCGCCCCGACATGCTTCCAGCTGCGCCGGCCTTGTATCACGTACCTCCTGCTAGATGCCACGTGGACAAACCATCATTGATAATCTGAGATTACCATTTAGAACCATCATTCATTGGATGTGGTACAACCTTTGACCCTCTAATCCGCATGCTAAACTAGAGTTGCTAATATAACCGCTACAATGTTTAATAGCAACAGATATAGAAGACATGTGGGAGAACTTTTTTTCCAGGCTTTGATAATTTGACTTTACAATATGCCTTTGTGCAGTGTATTTTTAAAACCACTCAGCCATCATATTGCGGTGCAACTCATGAAGAATCACCACCCCATCAAGGATGATTTAGTCCTGCATGAAAGCTGTTTCTGTGGGCTGAGCCACTTGGTCAGCACACCAATGGTCAACGAAGTCAGTTATTTGCTACCTCAAAAATAAATAAATGAAGCCCACATTAAGTAGGCATACAACATGTGTCGTAGAATCCCACAAGCCTCCTTAGTTTAGGATACCAAATTATTTCGGTGGATTCTAGCCTAAAGAGCCCAAGGTCGCCCATAATGATCTTTCAAAACATCCAATAGAACTCAGTTGGGAATGCATCTGGTCCGGACGCTTTATTATACTACATCTAAAACGACACTCCTCGCTTCTTTACGATAAGGGGCGGTTAGGAGCTCATTTTTAGTATCTGAAAACATGTGGGATGTCTTCTGTTCCGGCCTCTTCTAATGAGAAACTATACTCAAGTGGAGTTCCGAATTTGCCTTTATAATATTCTGTAATATATGCTGTTGAAGACTATAAATGCATTTTCTTATGTGTTGCCCATTGGCAAAAGAACATCTTCCTCTTTACTCCTTTTCTTTAGCAGTGGATTTGCTGATACACCTTATTCTTTAAATTACTCTCCTACCTCCCCTAAAGTGACTATGAAATAATGTAATCTATGCATGTTTAGTTTGCATCTACCCCAGTTCATCCTTCTCTACAATACTTTTTTTTTGAAAGATCCAGCAAATTGCTGGCTTGATTCAGATTTAGCAGGAAGCAACGGAAACATAACTTGGTGAAGATTTGAAGATCAAAGAAAAAGAAAGAAGAAAACAAACAACCCTAGTGGTTGCAGAACAACACTACACTCCACGGAGCGCCAACCATCCAGTACAAGGTAGCGCAGCTCCGACCCCGATGGCCACGAGCCCCTCTGACCGAATCCACCTCTAGAACGATGCCCCCAAGAGAGAAAGCGGCGCCGAATAGCTGCCATCGTACGATCTAAACTAGATCAAGGGTTTCCCCTGGAGCTCGTCGGGAAAGGCAAGGTGGGAGCTGCTACATCGATGCCTCCAACAAGGGAGCGACGCCAGAAGGCGCCACCATCGACGACTCCGGCCACAACTAGAGTACGACTTTCCTCGGCAGTCCCACCTGCATAGCCCGAGCGACCAGCCTACACACGAGACCACCAGCTCTTCCTCCACGGCCCACCGCACCTCCCCGGCAAGGCCGACGAGCTTCCAACCTTGCATCCGCATCCCCCACTGGACGAAGGATGCAACCCTCGCAGCGGCGCCATTCTTCTCCCATCGGAAGGATGCAACCAAGAAGCATGCCATTCGTCTCCTCGAGGATGCAACACCCGCGGGCCATTCCTCTCCCGACGAATGATGCAACAACCACGGCGACGCCATTCCTCTCCCTCCAGCCACCACCATCTCACCCTCCCACCCGCAGCAGCGTCGGGCTGTCCGAACCACCATCAGGAGGATGCAACACCGATTCTCCTGTGCAGCTAGTGGCCGGCAGCAACGCCGACGTTCGCGCTCATCCCGCGCCCATCACGCCGCAGATCCGCGAAGAGCAACGCGCACACTCGCCTCCCCGGATCTGACTGCAGCGCATGTCCATGCGCAGCACCACTCCTTCCCTCCACACGCGTGCCGGCAGCCGCGCCAGATCTGCAATACTAAAAGGCATACTTGAGTACCATTCTTCCATGGTTGTTGGAGAGTTAAGTGCATCAATAAACTTATAAAAATATCATATTGGATCAGCATGCTTCCCGTATTATATAAGTATTGTATAAGTCAAGCTGCTAAAATTCTTGTGGAAGTGCATTCGGTCTAGATTGCAAAAATAATAATAAGAACCATGTGTTGAAGACAAAAATGATTGGGGAAAATAAACATTTTTTCTACAATTCATCAAACTTGTATTAAGTAATATCTTCTTCATTATTTTTTACCTACTGGCTCTTTACAATACTAGCGTTCGTTTTTACTTGATGCCAATTTTTCATCTGAGCTCTTAATGCTATGACCTGCATATTCCCCCCTTCAAATTTCACCAAGCTTGGTCTATTACATCTTTTAAATGTTGCGAATAAGAAACAAAGAGAAATTCGTAGGCACTTAACACATCTTACATACTTCCCATATAATATTCCTTGGTGCACCAATTTACTTAGAAAGATGTGTGATTTATAGTGGATCAAAAGCAGGTGTGTGTTCTATAGTGGAAAAGCGTACACGTGCTACGTGCCACCTTATTACAATACACAAAATTCTGGTTGTTAAACAATCATTGTTGATGACATCTCGCACACGTAAAGTTTCTATTATGTTCTAATGCATCAAGATTCCTCCAATTCCTAATCTTACCCCATTAGAAAATAAAGAATAAATATAAGAAAACCACAACCCATGTACATCACTTGACCAGAGTCTTAGAAATTATTTTCATATAACCATCACTATAAGATCCACTAGTACAGTCTAGGTCTATTAAGACCACTCCACATGCGGTGGGAGGGGAAGGGTGTGCATTGTAATAACCAGAAACATTCATCAAAACACAATCGTTTGTGATGCGGTACGCGTGAAAGAGGGGGTTGTGAGGTGAACCACATGATGCACAGGCTAGGAAAAATAGCTATTAATTTGCGATGTGATATAGGAAAAGTAATGGTTAGCTCACATGGTCGCAGAGCTTTTCAGGTGCCCCGTTTGCAATGAGACACTGTATCTGCTCACTTAATTATGCAGATGTATGTGATGTAAGTACGGTTGGGTCTTGACACATTTTTGCAGGGTGGACCTTGGAGGGGATTGCACAAACCACCAACAATTGGTGCTGAATTTGCACAAAACACCATATCATGTCACTATTTGATTGCATGTGATGTTTATCATGTTTATACATCTTATTTGCTTAGAACGACGGTAGTAAATAAGATGACCCCTCATAATAATTTCAAGAAAGTGTCCCCCCTAACTATGCACCGTTGTGAAATTTCGTTGTTTCGAAGCACCACGTGATGATCGGGTGGGATAGATTCCAACGTTCACATACAACGGGTGTAAGCCAGATTTACACACGCAAACACTTAGGTTAACTTGACGAGCCTAGCATGTACAGACATGGCCTCGAAACACAAGAGACCGAAAGGTCGAACATGAGTCGTATAGTGGATACGATCAACATGAAGATGTTCACCGATGATGACTAGTCCATCTCACGTGATGATCGGACACGGCCTAGTTGACTCGGATCATGTATCACCTAGATGACTAGAGGGATGTCTATCTGAGTGGGAGTTCATTAGATGAACTTAATTATCCTGAACATAGTCAAAAGGTCTTTGCAAATTATGTCGTAGCTTGCGTTTTAGTTCTACTATTTTAGATATGTTCCTAGAGAAAATTTAGTTGAAAGTTAATAGTAGCAATTATGCGGACTGGGTCCATAAACTGAGGATTGTCCTCATTGCTGCGCAGAAGGCTTATGTCCTTAATGCACCGCTCGGTGTGCTGAACCTCGAATGTCGTTTGTGGATGTTGCGAACATCTGACATACACGTTTTGATGACTACGTGATAGTTCAGTAATATTAAACGGTTTAGAATTGAGGCGCCGAAGATGATTTTTGAAACGTCGCGGAACATAGGAGATGTTTCGAGGGCGGAAATTGGGATTTCAGGCTCGTGCCCATGTCAAGAGGTATGAGACCTCTGACGAGTTTCTTAGCCTACAAACTAAGGGAGAAAAGCTCAATCGTTGAGCTTGTATTCAGATTGTCTAGGTACAACAATCACTTGAATCGAGTGGGAATTAATCTTCCAGATGAGATAGTGATGTTTCTCCAAAGACATTGCCACCAAACTACTAGAGCTTCGTGATGAACTATAACATATCAGGGATAGATATGATGATCCTTGAGCTATTCGCGATGTTCGACACCGCGAAAGTAGAAATCAAGTAGGAGCATCAATTGTTGATGGTTAGTAAAACCACTAGTTTCAAGAAGGGCAAGGGCAAGAAGGGATACTTCATGAAACAGCAAACAGTTGCTACTCTAGTGAAAAACCCAAGGTTGAACCCAAACCCGAGACTAAGTGCTTCTGTAATGAGAGGAACGGACACTAAAGCAGAATTACCCTAGATACTTGGTAGATAAGAAGGCAGGCAAGGTCGATAGAAGTATATTGGATATACATTATATTAATGTGTACTCTACTAGTACTCCTAGTAGCACCATGGTAATAGATACCGGTTCGGTTGCTAAGTGTTAGTAACTCGAAACAAAAGGCTACGGAATAAAAGGAGACTAGCTAAAGGCGAGATGACGATATGTGTTGGAAGTATTTCCAAGGTTGATATGATCAAACATCGCACGCTCCCTCTACCATCGGGATCGGTGTTAAACCTAAATAATTGTTATTTAGTGTTTGCGTTGAGCATAGACATGATTGCATTATGTCTATCGCAATACGGTTATTCATTTAAGGAGAATAATGGTTACTCTATTCATCTGAATAATACCTTCAATGGTCTTGCACCTAAAATGAATGGTTTATTGAATCTCGATCGTAGTGATACACATGTTCATGCCAAAATATATAAGATAGTAATGATAGTACCACTTACTTGTGGCACTGCCATGTAAGTCATATTGGTATAAAACGCATGAAGAAGCTCCATGATGATGGATCTTTGGACTCACTCGTTTTTGAAAAGTTTGAGACATGCGAACCATGTCTATTGGTGTATACGCATGAAGAAACTCCATGCAGATGGATCGTTTGGACTCACTTGATTTTGAATCATTTGAGACATGCAAATAATACCACATGGGCAAGATGACTGAAAAGCCTCGTTTTTCAGTAAGATGGAACAAGATAGCAACTTGTTGGAAGTAACACATTTTGATGTGTGCAGTCCAATGAGTGCTGAGGCATGCAGTGAATATCATTATGTTCTTACTTCACAGATGATTTGAGTAGATGTTGAGTATATTTACTTGATGAAACACAAGTCTGAATTATTGAAAGGTTCAAGTAATTTCAGAGTGAAGTTGAAGATCTTCGTGACAAGAGGATAAAATGTCTATGATATGATCATATAAATGAATATCTGAGTTACGTGTTTGGTACACAATTAAGACATTGTGGAAATTGTTTCACAACTAACACCGCCTGGAACACCATAGTGTGATGGTGTGTCTGAACATCATAGATGCACCCTATTGGATATGGGGCATACCATGATGTCTCTTATCGAATTACCACTATCGTTCATGGGTTAGGCATTAGAGACAACCGCATTCACTTTAAATAGGGCACCATGTAATTCCGTTGAGATGACACCGTATGAACTATGGTTTAGAAAAACCTAAGCTGTCGTTTCTTGAAAGTTTGGGGCTGCGACGCTTATGTGAAAAAGTTTCATCCTGATAAGCTCAAACCCAAAGCGGATAAATACATCTTCATAGGACACCCAAAACAGTTGGGTATACCTCCTATTTCAGATCCGGAAGCAAAGTGATTGTTTCTAGAAGCGGGTCCTTTCTCGAGGAAAAGTTTCTCTTGAAAGAATTGAGTGGGAGGATGGTGGAGACTTGATGAGGTTATTGAACCATCACTTCAACCAGTGTGTAGCAGGGCACAGGAAGTTGTTCCTGTGGCACCTACACCAATTGAAGTGGAAGCTGATGATAGTGATCATGAAACTTCGGATTAAGTCACTATCGAACCTCGTAGGTCGATAAGGACGCGTACTGCTTCGGAGTGCTACGGTAATCCTGTCTTGGAGGTCATGTTGCTAGACAACAATGAACCTACGAGCTATGGAGAAGCGATGGTGGGCCCGGATTCCAATGAATGGCTCGAGGCCATAAAATCCGAGAGAGGATCCATGTATGAAAACAAAGTGTAGACTTTGGTAGAACTACTTAATGGTCATAAGGCTGTTGGGTACAAATGTATTTTAAAAGGAAGACGGACAATGATGGTAAGTGTCACCATTAAGAAAGATCGACTTGTCATTAAGATGTTTTCCGACAAGTTCAAGGAGTTGACTGCGATGAGACTTTCTCACTCGTAGCGATGCTAAGAGTCTGTTGGAATTATATTAGCAATTACTGCATGATTTATGAAATCTTGCAGATAGGATGTCAAAACATTGTTTCCTTGACGATATCCTTGAGGAAAGGTTGTATGTGATACAACCAGAAGGTTTTGTCAATCCTGAAACATGCTAACAAGTATGCAAAGCTCCTGCAATCCCTCTAAGGACTGGAGTAAGCATCTCGGAGTTGGAATATACGCTTTGATGAGATGATCAAAGATTTTGGGTTTATACAAAGTTTATGAGAAACTTGTATTTCCAAAGAAGTGAGTGGGAGCACTATAAGCATTTCTATGAGTATATGTTGTTGACATATTGTTGATTGAAAATAATGTAGAATTTCTGACAGCATATAGGGTTATTTGAAAAGTGTTTTTCAATGGAAAACCTGGATTAAGCTACTTGAACATTGAGCATCAAGATCTATAAGGATAGATAAAAAACGCTTAATAGTACTTTCAAATAAATACATACCGTGACAAGATTTTGAAGGAGTTCAAAATAGATAGGCAAAGAAGGAGTTCTTGGCTGTGTTATGAGGTGTGAGTATTGAGTAAGACTCAAGACATGACCACGACAGAAGAGAGAGAAAGGACGAAGGTCATCCCCTATGCTTCAGACGTGGACTCTATAGTATGCTATGCTGTGTACCGCACCGGAAGTGTGCCTTGCCATGAGTTAGTCAAGGGGTACAAGAGTGATCCAGGAATGGACCACAGGATAGCGGTCAAACTTATCCTTAGTAACTAATGGACTAAGGAATTTTCTCGATTATGGAGGTGGTAAAAGAGTTCATCGTAAAGGGTTACGCCGATGCAAACTTTGACACTAATCCGGATTATTCTGAGTAGTAAACCAGATTCGTATAGTAGAACAGTTATTTGGAATAACTCCAAATAGAGCGTGGTAGCTGCATCTAGGAGATAAAAAAGAGATTTGCAAAGCACACACGGATCTGAAAGGTTTAGATCCGTTGACTAATAACCTCTCTCACAAGCGAGATATGATCAAACCCCATGGGTGTCGATTCATAACAATCACATAGTGATGTGAACTAGATTATTGACTCTAGTGCAAGTGGGAGACTGTTGGAAATATGCCCTAGAGGCAATAATAAAATGGTTATTATTGTATTTCCTTGTTCATGATAATTGTCCATTATTCATGCTATAATTGTATTGACCGGAAACCGCAATACATGTGTGAATACATAGACCACAACATGTCCCTAGTTGGTTATGGTTGACTAGCTCATTGATCAATAGATGGTTACGGTTTCCTGACCATGGACATTGGATGTTGTTCATAATGGGATCACATCATTAGGAGAATGATGTGATGGACAAGACCCAATCCTAAGCCTAGCACAAGATCGTGTAGTTCGTATGCTAAAGCTTTTCTAAATGTCAAGTATCTTTTCCTTAGACCATGAGATTGTGCAACTCTCGGATACCGTAGGAATGCTTTGGGTGTACCAAACATCACAACGTAACTGGGTGGCTACAAAAGTTCACTACGGGTATCTCCGAAAGTGTCTGTTGGGTTGGCACGAATCGAGACTGGGATTTGTCACTCCGTGTGACGGAGAGGTATCTCTGGGCCCACTCGGTAAGACATCATCATAATGTGCACAATGTGATCAAGGAGGTGATCGCGGGATGATGTGTTATGGAACGAGTAAAGAGACTTGCCGGTAACGAGATTGAACAAGGTATCGGGATATCGACGATCGAATCTTGGGCAATTACTATACCGGTAGACAAAGGGAATTGTATACGGGATTGATTGAATCCTTGACATCGTGGTTCATCCGATGAGATCATCATGGAACATGTGGGAGCCAACATGGGTATCCAGATCCCGCTGTTGGTTATTGGCCATAGAGTTGTCTCGGTCATGTTTGCATGGTTCCCGAACCCGTAGGGTCTACACACTTAAGGTTCGATGATGCTAGGGTTATGGGGAATATATATACATGGTTATCGAATGTTGTTCGGAGTCCCGGATGAGATCTCGGACGTCATGAGGAGTTCCGGAATGGTCCGGAGGTAAAGATTTATATATGGGAAGTCCTGTTCTGGTCATCGGAAAAGTTTCTGGTGCTATCGGTAACGTACCGGGACCACCGGAAGGGTCCCGAGGGTCCACCAGGTGGGGCCAATGGCCCCAGAGGGCTGTGTAGGCCAAGTGTGGGAGGGTACCAGCCCCAGGTGGGCTGGTGCACCCCCCACC
This sequence comes from Triticum aestivum, assembly GCF_018294505.1. NCBI lineage: Eukaryota > Viridiplantae > Streptophyta > Magnoliopsida > Poales > Poaceae > Triticum > Triticum aestivum. Next base: position 68,757,709 of record NC_057813.1, read on the forward strand.
AAGGCTCAAGGCGCAGGGAGAGTGGGAGGGGGCAAAACCCTAGGTCCAGATGGGCCTTAAGGCCCACCCTAGGGCGCCCCCTCTCTTTCCCCCCTTGGCCGCACCCTAGATGGGTTTTGGGGGCTGCCGCCACCCCTAGGGAGGGAACCCTAGATGGGGGCGCAGCCCCTCCCCTTCCCCTATATATACTTGAGGTATTGGGGGCTGCAAAACAAACGAGTTTTCCTCTCCCTGGCGCAGCCCTACCCCTCTCCCTCCTCGTCTCTCACGGTGCTTCGCGAAGCCCTGCTGGAGTGCCACGCTCCTCCATCACCACCACACCATTGTGCTACTGCTGGACGGAGTCTTCCCCAACCTCTCCCTCTCTCCTTGCCGGATCAAGGCATGGGAGACGTCACCGGGCTGCACATGTGTTGAACGCAGAGGTGCCGTCCGTTCGGCACTAGGATCTCCGGTGATTTGGATCACGATGAGTACGACTCCTTCAACCCCGTTCTCTTGAACGCTTCCGCTTAACAATCTACAAGGGTATGCAGATGCACTACCCTCTCTCTCGTTGCTAGTCTCTCCATAGATAGATCTTGGTGACTCGTAGGAAAATTTTTGAATTTCTGCTACGTTCCCCAAAAGCGAGGAGTTGATTAGGATCACCCTGGCTGCTTTCGACAGCCAGCGACCCCTCCAGGGTTCAACCCGGTGCTGCATCCTAGTAACCGTCGGGCGAAGATCCGCGACGGTGAGTCTGGAGTCACTAATGGGCACCCCTAAGTAAGTCGTTGGGAAGGAGCCCAGGCGGCAATTCAGCCGGTCCGCGATGGACAAAGCTTCGTTCGGGGAGTATCCAAGGACCATCACTTCGCTCTTGTCGAAGTTGATGGTGAGACCCGACATCTGCTGGAAGCACAGGAGGAGGAACTTCAGGTTGGTGATGTCGGACGCGGAGCCCTCCACCATGACTATGGTGTCGTCTGCATATTGGAGGAGGGAGACCCCTCCTCCGTCCACTAGGTGGTGGACAACACCCCGGATATGGCCGCATGCTTTCGCCTTATCAAGGATGACCGCAAGGGCATCGACGACCATGTTGAAAAGGAACGGGGAGAACGGGTTACCCTGACACACCCCACATAGGGTGGGGAAGTAGGGGCCTATCTCACCGTTGATGTTGACCGCCGTCCTACCGCAGGTGACAACTTGCATAACGCGGGTCACCCAGCAGTCGTCGAAGCCCTTTCGAAGCAAAACTTCCCGAAGGAAGGGCCAGTGGACAGTGTCGTATGCCTTGTGAAAGTCTAGCTTAAGGAACACCGCGCGGTGGTTTTTTGGCCTGGACTTCATGCAGGACTTCGTGGAAGACCAACACCACATCCAAAATATACCGGCCTTGTATGAAGGCGGATTGGTTGGGGTGGGTGACGGAGTCCGCTAGAAGGGTCACCCTATTGGCATACCCTTTAGCCAGGATCCTGAAGATCATGTTGATCACCGTGATTGGGCGGAACTGGCGAATGTCCGAGGCCCCTAGAACCTTAGGGATGAGTGTAATGATCCCATAGTTCAGGCGCCCGAGGTCCATTGTCCCAGAGAAGAACTCGTCGAAGATGGCCATGACCTCCGGTTTGATGGTTCGCCAGAACGTTTTGAAAAACGAGACTAGCAATCCATCTGGGGCCGGAGCCGAGGAGGGGTTCATTGCTTTGATTGCCGCAAGGACCTCCTCCTCAGAGAACGGCGCCACCAAAACGACGTTGGTCTCGGCGGAGACAAGCTGGGCCCCCAACCAGGTATCATGGGCAAGCGCGGCCATACCCCGAGGGGTGGGGGAGAAAAGGGCTTTATAGAAGCCGTCTACATGAGCTTGGATGTCTGAGGGGCGAACTAGCTGGGTATCACCTTCCCACAGGGAGTGGATGGAATTGCGACGGCGCCGGCCATTAGCGATCGCCTGGAAGTAGGCCGTATTGGCGTCGCCCTGGAGTACCCACCGTTGTGTGCCACACAGCTGCCAGTAGGCCTCCTCGTCAGAGTAGATGACCGAGAGCTGGTCCTTGAGGTCATATCTCAGCATCCATTCGTCTGGGGAGATCCCTGACGAGTCAGCACGGGCGTCTAGGATCTGAATGGCGCTCAGGAGGGCCTTCTTGCGCTCACGGAGATCACGACCGAGGTTCGCGCCTCATCCCTTCATAAATTGGTGGGCCATCTTAGCACAAAACTGCCAAGAATCCACCACTGACATGGCTCGGTGAGGAGCCGCGCGAGCGGCGGTCCACTTAGCCGCAACGGCCTCGCGGAAGCCGGCCTGGTTGAGCTAGAAGATCTCAAACCGGAACCGAGGGGGGATGGGGGGGCGTTCATCGGAAGAGGAGAGGAGGAGAGGGAGATGGTCCGAGCCGATCCGGGTGATAGCCTGCACCGAGGCCAGGGGCATATGAGTTCCCATTCCAGAGATACTAAGACGCGGTCCAGAATGGACCGTGTTGGGTTCGCCTGGCGGTTAGTCCAGGTGAACCAGGCCCCCGTACGCTCGAGCTCACGGAGGCCAAGCTCCGCGATGCAGTCATTAAACATCTGCATCTGGGGGTGATTAATCCGGTCATTATTCTTCTCATCCGGGGAGCGGATGAGGTAAAAGTTCCCTCCCACGACCACTAGGAGGGAGGATGCAGAGATCTTCTGCTGCAGCTCGGCGAGGAAGGTCGGGGAACGGCGATGGTCCGTCGGTCCGTACACGATGATGACCTCCCACTTAAAGTTGAGTGCACGCTCAAAGATCTCCATACTAACGAAGAACTCCCCCAGATCCATGCCTTCCACCTCAAAGGTGGCATCCTTAACACCTAGGAGGATGCCACCCGAGTGGCCATTATTCCCACTAGAAGGGAGCCAATGCCAGGCAAACATGTGGGAGCTAAGGCTGTCGAGCTCGGGGAGACAGAACTCCGTGCGCATGGTTTCCTGGATGGCAACGATGTCGATGTGCTCATCTCGGATGTACTCAACTAGCTGGCGGCGGCGGCCGTCATGGCCAAAGCTGCGGATGTTCCACAAGAGGGCACACATCTAAACCGCCATTGAGGGGCTGCTTGACCCCACGACGGTGGAGGCACTGAGGGCTCTAAGAGCGGCAATGCGGGAGCGAGTGCGACCACGGATTTCCTCGGCAGGAGTCCCAGAGGACTGGGGAGCCGGAGTGCGGAGGAGACGGGCCTGGGTCTCGGCGAGCTTGCCATCGAGAATCTCACGGGCCTTGATAGCCTCAATCTACTCTCAGGAGGGACCAACCTCCCCCCTGAAAACTATCGCCGAGTCAAGGGCCACCTTGGCAAGGCGACCGAGCGGGACGGCTTCGAGCGCAGAAAAAGAGCAACTGGAAGAACTGCAGGGAATGACGGTCGCACCTGTCTCGAGGTTCCGGGCCGCAGCTCGGATCTCCGCACGCTCGGAGATGGACGGCGCCGGGAGGCCGGTCGGGCGGTCCGCATCGAGCCGGGCGCTGCGGCGGGAGGCCGTAACCGGGGTCGACGAGGCCCGAGGCCGCCGGGCGTAGGACACCGATCGAGGTGGGTGGGAGGTGACGGGGGTAACCACCTCCTCAGAGGGCACCAGTAGCAGGCAAGTCGGAGACGAAGACGCTGGAGGCACCAGCCGGGCCGCAAACCCCGCCTGAGGAGAGGGCGGGTCCGGGGCCGGCGCGTCGACGACCTGGGTGGGGGAGGGAGCCGGGGGGAGGCGGGAGGCGGCGGTGCGTCCACGCCAGGGGGGCCCAGCAGGGGGGACCCGAGGGGTGGAGGCGCCGACGTCGGGGAGGCCGACAGAGATGTCATCGTCGGGGACGGGAGGGGCATGGCCACCACGGGAGGGGCGCTGGGCGAGTGCGACGAAGATGCCGGAAGGACAAGGAGGCTGAGGCTGGAGATGTCGCTGAGCTTGGCCGAAGAGGAGGGAGAGGAGACAAGCGCAGCGGGGGCGGCCTCGGCGGACGGGGCCACCCCACGCGACCGGCCCGCACCCGCACCCCCACGTCCCGGAGAGGGGTCCCGAGAGGGGGAGCGGCTTCGGCCCAAGCGCTCGTCTTCGTCCTCTAGGTCCTCTTGGCGGGAGGGGCGCGGACGGCAGTAGTGGGAGTCGTCGCGGTGGTCCGCACCACCCCCACCAAGGTGGCGATCAGAGAGGTATCGAGGGCGGCCGACATGGTTGGGAGGCTCGGGGTAGATCTTGAGGTCGAATCCCTGGTCGTTGAAGAAGACCCGGATAGTGGCACGAAGGGTGGAGGAGTCAAGTATTTGACCTTGACACGGACCTCCTCCTCCTTGCGGAGATAGAGCTCGTCCACCACCACCACCTTTCCCAGGAGCTTGGACATGCTACGGATCACCTTCTCAGAGCGGGCGATGTCGGGGAGGCCCGCAATGAGGATCCAAGCAGTATCCAACACGGCCACCGCCTTGGAGTCCATCAGGGGCTCAGAGATGTTGACGACGAGCTTGTTGAGGGCGAGGGTGATGTCGTCGCTACGGGTGCAGAGGCCCAAGCTGAGGGCGTCGGGGAAGACCACGGTGAAGGAGCTGTCCGAGGTCGGGGTCACCTGCCAGTCCCAGACTCGGCGGCAAAGGTGGTTAAGCTCGGCCTCGATCATCTCCGAAGAGGCGAACCCTGCCCCCACGATGGTCAGGACCGCTAGGAGAGAAGGGGATGGGGGAGGGACGTCCTCCACCTCAATGTGGAAGAAGCCGAGACCCTTAATGCCGTGCTCGTACATCATGAGCTCCTCCGCAACCGGGCGGTCCGGGCAAAGAGCCGTGGGATGGCCCGACGCCTTGCATAGGTAGCACGTCGGCTGGTTGGGGCACTCCACTTGGTAGTGGCCGGGGATACCGCAGTTGAAGCACGGAGGAGGATCGTGAGGGACACCGGAGGCGGCCACGACCGAAGAGGCGGGAGTCGGAGCCGCGGAGGAGAGGGGGCGGCCAGGGCCCTTGCGCTTTTTCTTCTTGGCGCCTTGGCGGCTCCGAGCCCCCGTGCCATCGTTGCCGGGGGGCAAACTCGGCTGTACGCGGGGCGGCTGGTATGGGCGAGGAGGCGCAGCCATGGCGGCCACGGGGAGGGACCGGGAGGGCGATGGAGAACGTCCACGACGGCGAGCGGGAGACGGGGACCGGGGGCGCTCACGGCGGGTCTACTGAGCGGGGGAGCGCCGGTCCGCCGCGCGCGCCAAAGAACGCTGGCCGTCACGAGGGGAGGCACGCCGGCCGAGAGAGCGGTGTTCACGGTCGGGGGAATGCCTCTCCAAGCGCACCGGCGAGCGGCGGGCCTCACGGGCGGGGGAGCGGCGAGAGGAAGGCCGGAAGGAAAGCTGCTGCGGGAGGTCCTCCTCCCGGCGGAGCCCATCCGGGGAACCGCGGGAAGCGTCCCGGCGCTTGTCGCGACTGCGCTTTGGGCGCCTGGCATCGTTCCCCCAGTCGCGGACCATGGCTTCCGGGAGGGAGGCGGACGCTGGAGCCAGCGGCGGGGGGGGGGGCAGAAGGGCACGCGGGGAGGGGAGGGACTCAGTCGGGGCGGCGGGAGGGGGGCGCAGGGGAGGGAAGCGGAGGGACTGGAAACCCTCGGGGCGGCCAGACATGTGGCCCGAATGGGCCCGCAGCCCCGGAAGGCCGCGGCCCAGGCCCTTCTACGGCCGCCGAGGCCCACGCAGGCCGGCCCAAGGGGGTGGGGGCAGCAGCGGGGGGCGGCCCAACAGCGACTGGCGGCCCAGGTCCCGCGCCAGGCTCGCGAGAGCGGGAAGGGTTTCCCCTAGCGCCGCCGGCGACGCCGCAGCCGGGGCAGGGCGAGGCGAGCGCGGCCGGAAGGGGTCTGGAGGGGAATCCGGCGAGCGAGGGGGAGGGGCGCCAAACGCGGAGATCCAGGGGCGGAAGGGGGAGCGACGAGACATGACCATGGACACCGGCGGCCAGGCGGAGGCCGAGCTTGCAGCCGGACCCGAGGTGGCGCCGGCGCGCCAAGACAGCCAGGCGGCGCCGCGGTCGGCGCGGCCCGCGACGCCCCAACCCTGCGGCCGCCCCTTTGCGCCCCGGCGACTGAGACGGGGTCAGAGGCCGATGCCGGCGCCCGGCAGATGGGCGGACGGCCGAACTCCCACCCCCGGGAGTAAGGCCACCGGCGCCATCCGGCCGACGAGCGCGTGCAGGAGGGGGAGGGAGGACGCGGTCGCGGCACACGACGGGGCGGCTAGCCTCGACGTCGGCGGCCTCCGCGAGGTCAGCCCACAGGACCCGCTCGGGGGCAGGGGCGACGGGGAGCGCGAAAGGGAGGCGGGCGACCGGGGCCGCGGCGGGGAGGGCGGAGGAGGGAGGCGCGGCGACGGAGGAGGGCGACGGCGGCGTGGCAGGGGGAGCCGCCGTGCCGGGCGCGTCGCCCGAGCGCTCCATCCGTCCAGAAACTGGGTCCTCCACACCAACTTCCTTCACCCTTAATCTTGAAACACGTCTGCCTAAGGATGTAAATGGCAAATAAACCGTGGACCCTGTTTCAACCATCCGATTCAACCCCAGAAATAATGCTCGTGCATTATTGCTGCAGAGGCTAGCTCAAGCGCAGCAGTGGTGGCTTATCGGAGGGCTGAGTGTGGTCTACTATTAGAGGCACGGTCCCTGAAGGGGACTAGGAGAGGAGAGGTGCAGCAGCGGTGGCATCGGTGCGGAGTGGGCTCAAGATGTTAGCTGACGGCTGCTGCTGTGGTCTGCTTGTTCGAGCCAGCTGTTGCTTGTGCCGCTGCAGGCTGCAGCTGCACCAGGCCGGTCGAGCAGCAACTAGTCGGACAGTTGATCTTGTCCTGCTTCGTCAGCTGCCCGTGGCCCATCGGCTCTGGGTAAGAGTTCACACTTCTCGGATGCCTCCCATGCCTAGTCCTACTATTTTCACCTGGTGATTTGATATTTAAGTCGGCCAGCTTCTGTGAAATATCGAAGCAGTTGGCATCCCTCCATTATTTATAGGAAGAGCAATGGAACTGCATTCGATTATATCTTGTACAACAACCTCAGGGAGCCTGATCCTCATGCAATTGCTATATGAAGACCACATGACCAACCATGCACATGCGTGTTGGTTCTGATTTCTAAACTCTACATTGGTCGGTGAACTTTATGACGGGCCTGATAGATATTTCTGCATGTTACAGATTTCTCTACATGAATATGATGATTCATCGACCAGACATTCATGTAAAGATTTGGCACACATCATTTCATTTGAAGAAAGGTGTGGCTGCTCTCCGGTGTAGGTGCACCTGGATGAACAGTAAATTCAGAAAAAATGCAACAAAACATCAAAAAAATACAACAAAACATCGAAAAAAAAATCTGATCTTTCTTGTCCTCAAACAAGACCAAAGGTTTTGCATTGAATTTTGTAACATTTGTTTCCATGCAAACAGGAATATCATGTTGCTAAATCGGGGAGGTCAACAAGGTCAAGGAAAAAACCGGCATCAAGAGGGCAATCAGAACCACTACAAGCCAAAGCAAAACCGTTTCGACATAGGTTTCTCTTCGCCTGCAAAAACAGGGTCCAGGCAAAACTGCGGCAGGAGCGGGGTTTGCAACTAACTGAGACCGCTTCAGGTTGCGGCCAGGCCATACAGGTCATTTCCGGATTGACTGTAATTTCCCTCATTTGTCTGCTTTCTTTGCAAGCAAGAAAGGCACTCTGTGATTGCTTGCAAGGTTCACACCCTTGTTCCCTAGTTTGCACATGATGGGACACGACATCAGGGGAACAACTGTTTCTGCTTTGAGATTAAAGAAGACAGAGGAGGTCCAGGGGTTAAGGAACTCTCTGGCAGCCAACGTTCTCATTGAGAAAAATCACATCTCACCCCAAGATCTGTATGTCAAGCTGAACTGCCTCAATGATATCGAGGACTGGGATTGGCAAGTGTCTAAGATCTGTGTCACAGATTTTTCTTGGCTGTGTTCCCCAACAAACAGAGCCTTCGTCTTTGCCTTAATAGTGGAGGTATGAAGCTCCTCATCTACAAAGGTGTTGTCCTTTTCTACTTTGATTAGCATGCTCCCGAGGCTGGTTTGTGCCCGGTGGTGCTCATCATGCTGCAGCTGCTCCAGAATGGTAGAGAAGCAGCTACTCCTCCAGTGGCGCTTGTTCAGCTGCGGCAGCTGCCCCACGCCCCTTGGCTCCGAGTAAGAATTGGCACTTCTCCGATGCCTCCCATGTCTAGTCCTACCATGGTCACCGAAAGATATGGTTGTGATTTGATCTTGAGGTCGGCCAGCTTCTGTGGAACATTGAAACAATTAGCATCCCTTCATTATTTATAGGAAGAGCACTACAACTGCACTCGAGTTGATCTTGGACAACAACCTACAGAGCTAGAAAATGTAATTGACATATGAAGACCTTAGGGTCGGACCTACACATGGTTGTTGGTTCTGATTTTTCAACTCTACAATCACTACATTGGTCAGCGAACCTTATGGCGGGCTTGATAAATGTTCCTGCATGCTGCAGATTCTTCTACATGAATGGAGACGATTCATCGACCAGACATTAATGAAAGGATTTGGCACCCATTATCTTAGTTGTTTGCAAACATGAATACCGTTTCCAATCAAAATGGAATTTGAAGTAATGGGGTTCTAAATATAATTTTTATGTTTGGTAGTAGTCAGGAATTTTGAAACAAAACAAAATCTGAAACTCGTTTGAATCTTGTAGACACTGATAAACAACAAACTAGACAAATTTTCAGATATGACCTGGAGATGACATTCGCCGGCCCAAACAAGCTTGCTTCTGTCCTGGTCGTGCGGCGCCCACTCGGCTCGTATCCGTAGCAGGCTATGCACACCCGTGCAGGGGCACTATCGCCCGAGTCACCGTTGTCCATGCCAGTCACCGCTAGATGTGTGCTACGCATGCCCACATGTCATTGTTGGCCTCCTCGTATGAGGCATGAGCTCACCGCCCTAATGACCAACATAGGATGATGGTCTCCAAGGGTTCAGTCATTGGTTTGGAGGGTGACGATTCAGTTCTCAATTAGGAAAACCTAAATTTCTGAAAACCTGACCCAACCAAACAGAACAGAATGTATCATATTGCCCCGATAGCCACTCCCAATTGGTAAGGCATGGACTTGTCCAATATCTATATGATACGAACTCATGGTATCACCTTGAAAATAGTTTTGAAATACTTACAGATATGTGTGTACAAGCCCATAGTATCGAAGAAAATTTGGTCTGTGTATAGGGTAACAAAAAGAACAAACCACCCTGATCAGCCTCTTTACACTATTAATGGTGGAATCTGTGTTTTTTGTTTCTGTATGCATTGATCGAATTTGGGTTTTGAATTTCTCTATGCAGCCCCAAGGAAAAGTAGGGCTACGTTAAATAATCATAGCCAAGCAGATTGGGTAAAACCCATGTTCATGTTGGTCTTGTTATTAATGTTTACTTAGTGACTCCTCTTGTATTTAGTTTTTTTTAACACAGTACAGAAGCAAGCGCTTATCTACACGCGCATACACTCATCCCTATGAACGCACACACGCACACCCTATCCCTGTGAGCACCTCCGAAAAACTGAGCTGGCATTATCATCTTGAAATTTACGAAGTCACTGTAGGCACCTCGTCATCGACATGAACGTCTCCTCCCACTGAATGCGCATCACTGAATGCGCATCGCCAGAAATCCTGGAATAATTGCAGGTATAAATGCGAGCACCAGGATTTGAACCCTGATGGGCTGGGGATACCACAGTCCCTCTAACCATCCAACCACAGATTGGTTCGCCCTCTTGGCATTTAGCTGAACGTGTATTTCTGGTCCTTTAACCATCCAACCACAGATTGGTTCGCCCTCTTGGCATTTAGTTGAACGTGTATTTCTGGTTTCACATTTTCCGGCACAACCCATGAGATGCTGCAAACATGCAAAAGTTTTTGATTACAAAAATTCAAAATCATCCGACCAACTATGTCCTTGATTGAGTGCTAGTTGTGACATGGATCTACATATGTCAGTGGCTCAGGATACTACTACTAGCTAGTTGTTTGGCTTGTTACTTTGTCCCAGCACTACGTCAGGGGTAAATTAGTTTCCGCATGCTCGGCGCAAGCCATAGCCACCCTCTATAAAAGCTAGTAGAACAAAAGGAAGAAGCTAGGTAGATAAGTGTCTCGGCGTCTCTAGTACTCAAAAAAACTTTCGCCCTGCTTTATAAATAAAGTAAACCGCCAGAGATCACACATACAAGGACTAGTCCACACGCACACACCCAAGTCTCACAAATAAGTACAAACGTTCTGTTGAGGGCACAGCTCAACAAGCCCAGGCAAATAAAAAGAAAACAGCCGGAGAGCGGAATAAGCGACTAGTCTGGTTCCGGCGGGGGCGGCGGCGACAGACGGACGACCATCGAGCGGAGGTCGGCGATGAAAACGGAGATGGCGTCACGGTCCTGAGGGCGGCTAAGCGGCCGCCAAAGCTGCAAGAAACTAGAGAGTTTGACAATGGCGTCAGTAGCTCATCGAAGAGGAGTGCGCTGGATCACAAGCTTATTGCGGATCGTCCAGAGGGTCCAAGCAATGACCCCAATTTCAAGCCACCCAATGTGGCGAGACGTCAAGGAGGAGTTCTGGAGTTCGGCAAACAAGTCGGGAAAGTTGGTGTGGCACCAATTTCCACCGACCGCTTCGCGAAAGCAGCTCCAAACGAATTGAGCGGAAACGCAGGAGAAGAAGATGTGATTCGAGTCTTCGGGGACACCGCAGAGCGGGCAGATGCCAGTGCCCGGGCCATTTCGCTTGCGAACCTCTACCCCGGACGGGACCCGACCGCGAATCCATTGCCACATCAAGATCCGGATCTTCAAAGACAGGCGGATGGACCACACCGTCGAGAGGGGGAGAGGGGCGGAGGAGGGGGCGATGGCCAGGTAGAAAGACTTGGTGGAGAACTGGCCAGAGGGCTCCAGGCGCCAACGCACCTGGTCGGAACCACCGTCCAGCATTGGTTTGTGGAGGGCAACACAATCCAGTAACTCACGCCAAGCGGCGGATTCCAGGGGCCCAAATGGCCTCTGGAAGGCGAGGCACCCTAAGTCAATAAGGGCCCTCTCGACAGAGATCACAGGATCAACGGAGATGGAGAAGAGGCCGGGAAAGTGCGCCGCGAAGGGGGCGTCTCCGGCCCAACGATCAAACCAGAACAAAGTCGATGCTCCGGAGCCGACCGAGATGGAAGTCCCGATGCGGAGAACCGGAAGAAGCTGGACGATCGGCTGCCAGAACTGGGAGCCGCCAGATCTCTGGCAGAAGGCGAGGGGTTGTCCGCGCAGGTATTTGTTCCGAATGATGTCGAGCCAGAGGCCACCGTGACCTTGCGAGATGCGCCAAAGCCAATGGGAGAGGAGGGCGATATTCATCCGCTTAGAGCACATAATGCCAAGGCCTCCTTGCTCCCTGGGCTTGCAAATGTCCGGCCAATTGACCATATGATACTTCTGCTTATCGTTATCGCCAGCCCAGTAGAAACAAGACTGGACTTTGGCAATCTCATGGTGCAGAGTCTCGTGGAGGCTGTAGAAGCTCATGAGAAACAAGAGGAGGCTAGAGAGGGAAGAGTTGATGAGAATTGTCCGGGCTGCCTTAGATAGCCACCTCCCCTGCCACGGTTCCATGCACGTTTGGAGCTTGGCCACGGTGATCCGGGAGTCACTAATGGGCGTACCCAAGTAGGTCGTGGGAAAGGAGCCCAGGCGGCAGTTAAGCCGGCTGGCAATGGCCAGACACTCCGTGGGAGAGTAGCCCATCACCATAAAATCAGTCTTGTCGAAGTTTATCTTAAGGCCAGACATTTGTTGGAAGCAGAGGAGGAGGAAATTAAGGTTGGAGATGTCTGCCTCCGAGCCTTCGACCATGATGATGGTGTCGTCGGCATACTGGAGGAGGGAGATCCCTGAACCTCCGGCAAGGTGGGGTGATCCCACGAATAGGGCCGGTAGCCTTCGCCTTATCCATGATGGAAACAAGAGCGTCCTCGACCATATTGAACAAAAATGGGGAGAAGGGGTCGCCTTGTCGAACCCCACATAGGGTGGGGAAGAAAGGACCGATCTCGCCGTTGATGTTAACGGCCGTGCGACCGCAGGAGACCATCTGCATGACTCTGGTGATCCAACGGTCGTCGAAGCCCTTCCGGAGCAAAACTTTCCAAAGGAAGGACCATCTAACAGTATCATAGGCCTTATGGAAATCGATCTTCAGGAAAACCGCCTTGAGGTGTTTGGTGCGGACCTCATGGAGGACTTCATGAAGAACAAGGACCCCATCCAGGATATACCGGCCTTGGATGAAGGCGGACTGGTTGGGGTTGGTAACGCGGTTAGCAAGAAGGGTCACCCTATTGGCGTACCCTTTTGCTAGAATCCGTAAAATCACGTTAATGACCGTGATCGGGCGAAACTGGCGGATGTCGGAAGCGCTAGGAACCTTAGGAATGAGAGAGATGATACCAAAGTTGAGGCGTCCGAGGTCGATGGAACCAACGTAGAACTCTTCGAAGATGGCCATGACCTCCGGTTTAATCACGTTCCAGAAGGTCTGGAAGAATTTAACCGGAAGGCCGTCAGGACCCGGCGCCGAGGTAGGGTTCATGCCCCTAATGGCAGCCCAGACCTCGCTCTCGGAGAAGGGGGCCGTAAGGGCCGCGTTCTCCATATCAGAGACTAGCTGGGGGCCGGTCCAGCAATCAAGGGCCAGGGAGAGGACGCTCCTAGGAGCGGTAGAGAACAAAGATCTATAAAACCCATCCACATGGGTCCGAATGTCGCGGGGGTCTTGAAGGAGGGTCGCACCATCCCACAAGAGGGGGATGGTGTTGCGTCTATGGCGGCCATTTGCGATAGCTTGAAAGTAGGTCGTGTTCATGTCGCCCTTGAAAACCCATTTTTGGGCACCACGGAGTCGCCAATAGGCCTCTTCATCGGTGTATATGACGGAGAGCTGATCATCTAAGTCATAGCGGGAGAGCCACTCATCGGGAGAGAGCCCAACCACGTTAACAGGGCCTTCTTGCGACCGCGGAGGTCTCGACCCAAGTTAGCGCACCACCCCTTCATGAACTACTGGCCACGCTTGGCACAAAAGTGCCACAAATCAATGGCCGAAGGGGGACGACGGTGCGGGTGAGCACGGGCCTCCACCCAGCGAGCGCCAACGGCCTCCACGAACCCAATTTGGGACAACCAGAAGGTCTCAAACCGGAATCGTGGGGTAATCGGTGGACGTTCATCGGTAGAGGACAGAAGAAGCGGGACATGGTTAGAGCCAATCCGGGTGATGGCGTGAAGGGAAGCTAGGGGACAACGGAGGTCTGAATCCGGGGAAACTAGGATCCTATCCAGGACGGACTGGGTCGGGGAGGCCTGCCTATCAATCTCACGGAGACCAAGATCAGCAATCAAGTCATTGAACATTTTCATCCGCGCAAAGTTGACACTAGCATTGCTCTTGTCCTCCGCAACGCGGAGGAGGTTAAAATCACCTCCAACCACCACCGGAAGGGAGGCCGCAGAAATCTTTTGGTGGAGCTCCTTGAGGAAGGAGGCATGTCGGCTATGGTCTGTCAGCCCATAGATGATGATAACCTCCCACTTGAAGTTAAGTGTCCGCTCGAACAGCTCCATGCTCACAAAGAATTCCCCCCGATCCATGTTGCCCACCTCAAAGGTGGCATCCTTAACGCCTAAAAGGATGCCCCCCACTAGAAGGGAGCCAATGCCACACAAAGAGGCGGGAGCTCAGACGGTCAAGCTCAGGAAGCGAGAATTCAGAGCGCATGGTTTCTTGGATGGCGACAATGTTAATGTGTTCATCACGCATGTATTCCACTAGTTGGCGGCGTCAACCATCATTGTTGAAACCGCGGATGTTCGAGAAGAGGGCTCGCATTAAGGCGCCATTGCGGGGCTGCTTGACCCTAGGACATGAGAGGCGCTTTGAGCACGGAGGGCCACGATGCGGGAGCGGGTGCGGGCGCGGATTTCGGCCCCAGCAAGCGGGAGAAGGCCACCGGTCCGCCTCGAAGGCGCCGGGAGGGGTCCTCCTCAGCCGCGGGGGGGAGGGAGGGGTGGCAAAAGGAAGGCCGCACGGGCCTCCGCAAGCCTCCTGTCAAGAATCTCGCGGGCCCTAATAGCCTCGATCTGGACTAAGGGGGGCCCAGCTTCCCTCCTAAAAGATGATGGCGGAGTCCGACGCAACCTTCGCGAGGTTGCCGAGGGGAACCTACTCGAGGGAAGAGAAGGAACAAGACAAAGCCAGAGGGGGAATGATAGGCGTACCTGGCTCCAGGTTCCGTGCAGCAGCACAGAGCTCCGCCCGCTCGGGGATGGGCAGAGCCGGACTGCCCTCGGGGTGCGCGGCGTCCAGCCGAGTGCTCCGTCGAGACGCGATCACCGGGGAGGAGGCCGACCGACTGCGATGGGAGTAGGCCGCGGACCGCGGGGGGGGGGGAGGCTGGGCGACCATGGGGGTGGTCACCCGAGCCTCCCCATCCGCAGCGAGGTCCGCCGCGGGTGGGACCTGAAAAGCAGATCCAGCGCAGCCGAGGAGCAATGGAGCCGGAGACGAGGTCAGAGATGAGCACAGCAGGGGCAGAGCAGGAGAGGCAACGAACGTGGCTGGGACCACCAGAGGCAGCAACGGTGGTGGCAGGGGCACGTCCAGAGGAGGCAGTATGACTGCACGGGGTGGGGCCGGAGGAGAGGCAGCAGCCTCTGGCGACACGACATCCTCGAGGGCCGCCACCAGGGTCAACAGGAGCAGGCCAGGATCCGGCGCCGTTGCCGAGGGCGGACCCGACTCCGGGTCCAGCAGGACAGGAGCGGGCGGGGTGGGAGAGCGCGGGGAGGAAACTAGGCAGATGACCAGGCCGACACAGGAGATGTCGCTCGCCTCCGACGACGTAGCCACCGAGTTAGACGGGCCGTCGAGGAGCAAGCCGGGCGCGGCCTGGCGGCCCTTCCCCCCGGCAGCAGGAGGCGGGAGGGGGGGGAAGGGGACGGAGAGCGGGAGTAGGAGTCCTCCGAACCACCCTCCTCCTCCGAGCGGTGGGAGCGGGGGCGGTGGCGACCGTGATAGTCCCCGTAAGTCCCCGAGTTGCCACCTAGAGGACCAACGTCAAAGGAGCGGGGGCGGCCAATGTGGTTGGGGAGCTCGGGAGCGATCCTAAGGTCAAAGCCCAGGTCGTTGAAGAACACACGAATGGTTGCATGGAGCATGGCAGAGTCGAGGCACTTCACCTTGACCCGGACCTCCTCCTCCTTGCGGAGAGAAAGCTCGTCGACCACTACAACCTTGCCCAAGATCCGGGACATCTGGCGGATGACGAGCTCGGACAAGGCAATGTCGGGGAGGCCGGCCACAAGAATCCAGGCGGTGTCCAGGATGGCCACGGCCTGGGCATCAAGGATCGGCTTAGTGATGTCAACGACGAGCTGGTTGAGAGCGAGCGTGATTCGGCCATTGCGAGTGGCGTAACCGTAGCTGATGGAGTCAGGGAAGACGACAGTGAAGATGTGGCCAGCGGTGGGAGTGACCACCTAGTCCCACTGGCACCGGTAGAGGTGGTTGAGCTCGGCCTCAATCATCTCCGGGGAGGCCACCCCGTCGACCACAGTGACGACCGCCTGTAGGGTGGGAGTGGGAGGCGGCATGTGGAGGACCTCGAGGTTGAAGAAGCCCAGCCCCTCGATGTCGTGGCCGTACATCATGAGCTCTGATGCAACCGGACTACCCGGGCATAGGAGGGCGGGTGGCCAGGGTCTTTGCAGAGGTAGCAACACTGAGGGTTGACATAGTCGACTTGCGAGTGGCCCGCCACCCCACAGTTGAAGCAAGGGGGCGGGGAAGGCTTGAAACGGGGACCGGAGCGGCAGAGGTGCCCGGAGCCGTCGGGGGTGGCACGGGCTGGGCGCCACGTCCCGCGCCATAACGCTTCTTCTTCTTGGCCGGACCGGGACGCCCGCGGGCTGGGCCACAGCCGCAAGCGGGGTCACGGAGGCAGCCGCGTGGGGTGGCACGTACCTCCGTGTGGCAGGAGCTGGCTGTGAGGCTTGGGCGCGCTATGAGGCAGGGCGAGAGGACCGGGGTGGGGTGGGGGAGCTGCTGTGGCAAGTGGCTAGGGAAGGGGAGCGGCGTCGGGCACGCCAGTCCCCCGATGCGGCCGAACGAGGGGATCAGGAGCGGCCCCGAGTGTCGCGGCGAGCAGGGGAGCGGCGGTCATCACGGCGGCCCTCCTGGATTTCACACAGCTCGCGACCGAGCTCCTCCTCGCGCCGGAGCGAGCCCAGTGTCAGACGGGAGGGTTCACGCCGGTCGTCGGCACGCCCGCCACTCCCCAAGCCCTCAACCGCCGGCGACGAGGAGTTTCGCTCCGCAAGGCCGCGTCTTGGCTCCCACCAGCCCGAGGCGAGCTCGAAGGCAGCGCCGACAACCGCAGCGGCCGCGAGCCAGTGGCAAAACCCCGCGTTTGGGGGGCTGAGCCACCGGCCCGGTGGGCTGCGCGGTGCGGCGGGGAGCGGCAGCGGAAGGAGAGGAGGGTCCAGCGGGGGAGGGGAGGGGAGCCTCGTCGGCGAGGTCCGCCCAGCGGAACCGGGAAGCGGGGGCGGGGATGGACGCGGGGGGTGGGATGACGGCCGAAGCGGCCGGTGCCGGCGAAGGGGACGGAGCCGCGGGGGCCGATGCGACGCAGCAGCCAGAGGAAACGGCGGAGGCGGCGGGCACCACGGGCGGGGGCGGGGCGCCAGGGCAGTCGCCAGAGCAGGCGGACGCCTCCATCGTTCGAGGTCCAAGTTTAGCTATACTATTTGCACCCGAGCTGGGAATTCCAAAATGGTTTCTTATCTCATTGATCTAGCTGCACGTGAGGGTGCTGACACGAAGCTCAGGCTCCAGAGAATGGAAAATAAGCATCACCGGCGTCTCTAGTGAGACACTAAACGCATCCCTCTCTCGCGGCCCGCGCGTCGGCTCCCCCGGCGGTGGCAGGGGAACCCAAGCCGCACCACCTCAGCCCCCTCCCCACCTCGTCCCACCTCCTCGCTGCTGCCTAAGGCAGCCGCCAGGCAAGCCCGGGGCGCCAAGGATGGTGGCGACGGGGTCTTGGCTGCCCTGCCTCTGCGTGGGGAGTTCCGGATCTGGAGCGGCGGCTCGTTTGGCGAGGTATGGCAGGCTCTGGCGAGCAGCCGTGCGGGCGGTGGATCTGGCGTCTAGCCGCATGGGCGGTGGGATCCAGGTGGTCGTTGGCGGCTGGCGGCGGTTTTGCGGCGGTCGGTGCGTGCGATCTGGCGCCTTCCCTCTTCCCCTGTTCGGCGTGCGGGCCAGCCTGGTCGGGCTGCGCTTCCCTTGGTCGTCGGTTCGGTATAGGAGGTGCTGCTGGTGGCAAGGATCTAGTTTGGGCGAAATCCCTGGCCGGCCACGCCAACGGCAACGCCTAGGGCGCCGTTCCCCTCCTTTGAGGTGTCGGTATGAACTGTTCTCCTCACTTCGCCTCCCCCTAGGTCTCCCGGGCGAAAGCCCTAACTTTGTTGGGTGGCGGCGGTGCTCACGGCGCCGTTACCTTCTTGAAGGCGCCGCTTGGGGTCTTGGGGTTGGGTGGCGCTTGTGGGCGGTGGGCGACGGCGGTGATGCGGACCTATCCTAGCATGGATCTACGTCCGTTGCTTAGAGATGGACTCGCCTAGGTGAAGGTCGTGGTTTGGCGTCGTGGTGGTGTCCATGGCAGAAGACCAGCCAAGGCTCGTGTAGGTGGAAGAGGCATCAGGCTATCATACCATACGGCAGTACAAGTTGCAAGATTAGGAGTAAGAGGCATCAGGGATTGCAAGAATGATACATAGCATTGTTTGGCATCCTGGTGATTCAGTGATACTACAGTGTCTTCCACGAGTCTTGCTATATGCAGGGTCCGCTCTAGACATACCCAAATGAGCATATTTATAGTATCCTATACTGTTAGTGAAAGCGAGCAGTATAGATCTAGGGCCAGTTTGGTTTAGGCCAGCGCCGGCCATGCTAATCGAGGGCTTGCCAAAAAGTTTGGCGCAGGATTTGCCAGCCCACGCCTTGCCAAAAAGTTGGCTGGAAATTGAACTGTGGCTGCTACGGAGGTGTGGGCGCACCAATTAATTCGCCTCCATCCTTTGAATTGGGAAGCGTTTCTACCTGCCGTAGCAGGCCGCGGTTACGTGTTAATATAGGGATGGAAAAGCCCCATCCGTGGCGTACAAGAAAGGGTCGTTACATATTTGAAACGTACGAAATGATCTCAACAGATTCGGTATTCATCCTATCTCTACCAACCGTACAAACCATCTAGAAGATTCTAAGATATCTTAACAGCCCACCTCAATCACACCTTGGTTAAGGTGAGATTGCGTCTGAAGTCTTCTAGATTTCGAACTGGTAGAGCCTTAGTGAATCCATCCGCCACCTGGTCCTTTGAAGACACAAAACGAACATCAAGTAGTTTTCTTGCCACCCTTTCTCTGCGTGCATGAAAGACAGGATTAGCTGACAAATAGGTTGCCCCAAGATTATCACACCATAGACATGGAGTATGTCTCGTGGGTATACCCAATTCTCTCAATAGTGACTGCACCCAAATGACTTCAGCCGTTGCATTTGCCAGTGATTTATACTCAGCCTCAGTGCTTGAGCGAGACACTGTAGCTTGTTTCCTTGAACTCCAGGAAATTAGATTTGCACCATAAAATACTGCAAAGCCACCAGTTGATCTTCTATCATCAATACATCCTGCCCAGTCTGCATCTGAGAAAGCACTTAACAAAGTAGATGAAGACTTACTAAATGCAAGTCCTGTGTTGATGGTGTTTTTGACATATCTAAGAATTCTTTTTACTGCTGACCAATGAACTGTAGTTGGAGCATGTAAATACTGACATACTTTATTGACTGAGAAAGAAATATCTGGTCTTGTGAGAGTCAAATATTGTAGTGCCCCAACAACGCTTCTATACCTTGTACTATCCTCCGGTTCTAGAAGCTCACCATCAAAAGCTGAAAGTTTCTCAGTGCTTGACAGAGGTGTGGGTGCAGGCTTACAGTCTTTCATGCCAACTCTGGTCAAGATTTCTGAGGCATACTTCTCCTGTGTTAACACGATGCCGTCTCCAGTTTTCTTGACCTCTATCCCAAGGAAGAAGTGTAAATCTCCCAAGTCCTTGAGTGCAAAGCTGGAACCCAAATCATGTAGTAGTGCTGACACTGCTTCCTGAGAGGAGCTAGTAACAATAATGTCATCAACATATATGAGCAAAAATATTGTTACTCCGGATTTATTAAAAATAAATAATGAGGTGTCAGCCTTTGAAGGGGTAAAACCCAATTCTTGTAATCTTGAGCTTAACCGAGAGTACCATGCTCTTGGTGCTTGCTTGAGTCCATACAAGGCCTTGTCTAGCTTGCACACATGAAAGGGTGAATTTTTGTCTTCATAGCCAGGTGGTTGCCTCATGTAGACTTCTTCTTCCAGAACACCATGAAGGAACGCGTTCTGCACATCTAGCTGTCTTAGGCTCCATCTCCTGGACACAGCAATAGACAAAACAAGTCTGATAGTAGCTGCTTTAACGACTGGACTAAAAGTGTCCTCATAATCTAACCCGTACCTTTGTTTAAAGCCTTTTGCAACTAATCTAGCCTTGTATCTATCTATGCTACCATCTGCTTTCTTTTTAATTCGATACACCCATTTACAATCAATTACATTTTTACCATGACTAGCTGGAACTAGATGCCATGTTTTGTTGTTCATTAGTGCTGAGTATTCGGTGTCCATTGCCTTTTTCCAGTTCATACTCTCCAACGCTTCTTGTACACTTTGCGGCTCACCTGTGGAACAAAAAGATCCATATTTAACTAGGAATTTTTTTCATACAGTACTGTACCATCTTTTGGTTGTAGAGGCTTGTGTATCCCAGATTAGGATCGTGTACGACTGCACACATGAGGTTCAACCGCAGAAGATTGGGGCGCTGCTTCAGCCGGTCCAGCCGTAGAAGATCCGGGTGCTGCAGCACCACTGGTTGATTGCCCACTTGCGGCAGAAGATCCCGCGGGCTCAGCGGGCGAGGCCGGCCCGTCAGATCCTCCTGATCTGTTGAGCGCGGACGAGCGGTTCCCCACGGGTGAAGGCGCGTGTGGCGAGGAGTCAGCGGGGCGCGCCGTTTCTGCGGACCCATGCGCCGGACTGCATGCAGGAGAGCGATTGGCCCGCGGCTGCATGCGGGAGGCGGGCGAGCACACAACGCCAGGTGGTTCGCGGCTGAGGTGGGCCGATCCTGGCGCGCTGGAAGTTTCCGCTCCAGCCGGATCAGCCTCGGATCGGGCGCCCTGATTAGCACAGGATCGTGCGCCAGAATCTGCTCCGTGTCACGTGCTTCTGTCATCTTGTACAGCATAAAATAAGGGATCACTTGCCTCCAAATTTAATCTGTTTTGGGCTAGATTTTCACCCAATTGTTTTTGTACATCTCCTGTATCCTGCACACCATCCTTTGAAGAAGTTTGGTCAGTAGCACATGCCATATTTTGAGCATCACAATTATTATCGCCCCCATGATCAAAAGATGGATTTATCTATTAGTTCGGTGATTTGATTTTTTGTTCGGTGGGAAATTTTAAGGTTGTTCGGTGTTTGGTTTTTGTTTGGTTTCCAGTGCCCAAAAACCGAATACACCGAAAAAACCGATATGTACGATACCCCATGCAATACCTTGTTTTCGAAAGTTCAGCGGGGGCGCGTCCTCTGACAAATACTTGTTGGTTGTGGCAGACGTCAGGCCAGCCCCTAGATGAGTTTCTAATCTCACAATCTAACTAGTACTCCTATGTAACGCCATACTAGCATGGCTAACTGAATTTGTTTAGATTATTTTACTATTGTTTGCATGCAACATAGTCAATGGCCGTATCCTTGTAGCAAGTACTTATTAAGATTTCTTTTTTTTGTTTGAAAACTTATTAAGATTTCTATCCATGCAATATCGCGTAGGAGTATGTATGCATGCCCGGCGCTTGCTTATGGAATACTAGCAATTAGTGTATCAATTAATGCATGAGTTGCTTAGTTTACACGCATCACACATATTCTTCCGTACATAATACATGTAACGCCCCATGTGATTTTACACTTAGTTATGTTCACTAGTTTGCTTGACCGAATAAAGCACTCACTGATGTTAAGGTTGCTAGCTCTTGTGATATATACTGATGAGTGCATGTATTTTGGTTTTTCGGTTAACCGAATAAACCGAACCGATATATTATGGTTAGTATGGTTCGGTTTCCATTTCTTCAAAACCGAAATTATAAAACACCGAATAAACCGAACCGTATTAACCATATAAACCGAATGCCCAGCCCTAGCTTCATCCGAGAACTTTAACGGCATGGATGCGTTGGCAAGGAGAGCAAGACCAACTTCAACAATATGACGGTGCTCTCGTTCTGCTGACCCATTCTGTTGATGGGCGTGCGGGCAGGAGACATGATGCGATATGCCTAGTTGTTGAAAGAATGAATTTAATTTTTGGTATTCGCCTCCCCAATCAGATTGGACGGCGAGAATTTTTCTACCAAATTGACGTTCAACATGTGCTTGGAAATTTTTGAATACTTCGAATACATCAGATTTCTTTTTGATAAGGTAGATCCAAGAAAATTTACTATAATCATCGATGAAACTGACGTAATATTTGTATCTACCAACAGAAAGAGGAGCATCTCCCCAGACATCAGAAAAAATTAATTCAAGAGGAACAGTAGACACACTATTCGAAACTGGATAAGGTAATTGATGACTCTTTGCTCTTTGGCAAGAGTCACAAATAGACTCAATGTCTAACTTGCCATGACACAGCAACTTATTATTCCTAAGCACACGTTGAGCGGTAGAAAAAGATGGATGCCCAAGTTGATCGTGCCACCGTGAAGGTGATAGCTTGATGGCACCGAATGCTTGTTTATTGGAAGTCCTATGCGGGATCAAAGGGTAAAGACCGCCTCTACATCTGCCTCGATGAAGAATACTCCCCGTTGCTTGGTCCTTTATGAAAAAGAAAGTAGGCCAAAATTCAAGATAAGCATTGTTATCAATAGCAATTCGATGAACTGAAAGGAGATTTTTAGAGGCAGATGGGACATGCAATATATTTCGTAGATGAATTTTATCATAAGGGGTTTTAATAACCGAATGCCCAATGTGGCTGATGTGCATACCTGACCCATCTGCGGTGTAGACTTGATCACTACCGCGATAGTTGTCACGAACTGTAAGCTTCTGAAGTTCGCCGGTGATGTGGTCAGTAGCACCACTATCGGCATACCAATTGGTATCTATGCCGTAGCTGGAGGTGTTGATGGAGCCGGCTGTTTTCTCTTCCGGAGGGTAGTCGTCGGTGTAGCGATACCAACAGTTTGTGGCGATGTGCCCCGGTTTGCCACAGATCTGGCACACGGGAGCACGGGAGGCACCATTGTTGCCACCACGCCCACCCCTATTGTTGTTGTAGGAGGGATGAGCACCACCACCATTGCCGCCGCTGTTACCACCACCGCGGCTGTTGCCGCCTCGCCCTCCGTCGCGACCACGAGGAGCACCCCGCCCGCGATAGCCACCGCGTCCACGAGATGCAGAATTGGCCGAGGATTTGAAGCCACCCCCGGCGTTCTGTAGGAGCTCAACCCGCTGATCGAAATTGGCCATCTGACCATAGAGGGCATCAAGAGAAACTGGTTCAGTACGGGCATCTATAGCAGAAACAAGAGGGTTGTACTCCATGTCAAGACCGGCTAGGATAAAGGAGACGAGCTCATCCTCGCCGATGGGTTTCCCGGCGGCTGCAAGTTCATCAGCTAGGCCCTTCATGCGAGAGAAATACGCCGGGACAGATTGATTGCCCTTCTGGGCGTTGGAGAGGGATATGCGGAGGTTGTTGATGCGAGACCGGGAGTGTGATGCGAACATGGTGGTGAGGGCGCTCCAAACGGCTTCAGAGGTCTCGAGATGAAGGACATGGATGAGAACCTCCTTTGAGAGGGAATTGAGAAGATAGGAAAGGATCTACTGATCGATCCCTACCCATGCGGTGTGGAGAGGATTCGGCACAAACCGTTTTTCCATCTTTGTCGGTGGAGGAGATGGTAGGCTCGGGAGCAGGCTTGCTGCCATCAAGGTAGCCATAAAGGCCAGGGCCACGAATTTGAGGAAGGACTTGTGCCTTCCATAGGAGGAAGTTCTCTCTGGTGAGTTTTTTGGAAACTTGGTTGGAAAAGAGGGAAGGCGCCGCAGAGAATGAAGACGCCATTGATGGTAGATTGGAAAGCTAGATGTGGTAAGGAAGATTGGCTCTGATTACCATGTGAATTGGGAAGCGTTTCTACCTGCCGTAGCAGGCCGCGGTTACGTGTTAATATAGGGATGGAAAAGCCCCATCCGTGGCGTACAAGAAAGGGTCGTTACATACTTGAAACGTACGAAATGATCTCAACAGATTCGGTATTCATCCTATCTCTACCAACCGTACAAACCATCTAGAAGATTCTAAGATATCTTAACACATCCAAATGAGCACCTCGGCTGTGTCAACGACAAATATTTTGGCATGGTGTCCCAGGGCAATGATCCAAACAACCTCCTAATCTCACCCTTGAGGGTAGTTTAAACCCCGATTTTCACATAAAAATTCTTCGTTTATACTACTATCTGTCATTGCTGTCGAGAGGAAAAACCGCCGCAGGGCAATCTCACCTCCCAGGCAGCCAAGCTCCACCTCAACCCCGACGGGCCATCCCCCATATTGCACGCCCAACTGGTCGTTCAACTGCCCTCGGCCGCTCTTGCCGCAGCTGTCGCTGCGTTAGTTCGCTACGTCCATCTACCTCTCGCCATGCTCCTCTTGCAGACCTTCAGGCTCGCATATCCGTGACCCTTGCGGCAGGCCTCGACCGTCTGCAGGCCTCGGCTATAGCTCTATGTTGTATGATTGCATCTTAGAAACTGAGTGACGCTAAAATTTTCTTCAGATGCTAGCTGCAGCTGCTAGGAAATAACCGGGCCATCACTGGAATCGGCCTCGATCGTCTTCAGATGCTATGGCACCCTTTGGTTTAAAACATGAATTTGCATTAGACATGGCCAACTCTACAAAGGTGAGCACTAAACTATCCATGGCCGTGAGCCTCTGTCGTCTAGGCCCTGGTGCCTGGGAGCCGTGGCAAGGATTACGTATTCCTGTATGGCCTTCTTGTTGATGGAGGAGCGGTAGTTCTATAAGAAATGGTTCACCAAACGCACATGAAGTGCTAGATGCTATGATCTTTGTAATTGATTTCTCAACAGTCTTGCACTGAGCGCTTACCTCTCCGATGGTGCCCATATTCAACACCTAAAGGAAGCCCATAGTTATTACCATGGCCAACACAAATGTGTATTCCTACTCTATATATTGTGTACTACACGGTACACGTTACGTGAGCGAGTCATTTGTGCAGCTTTAGAACATGTCATTTGTACCTATAGTGAACGGATTTGAGGTTGCTGTGTATTTCTGATTTGTATTAGAAACAAATGAGAATTGCATGCTCGATAATGAGATATCTTATTTGAACTTTCTATTTCCATTGGTCATATGCTCAAGTTCGCATCCGTCCAACATACGCACGGCTCGACCGGGGGCACTATCCCTAGTTGTCCCTAGAGCTGGCCGCCTCCTCCACCCCTTCCTTTCCCCTCGTCGTCCCTAGAGCTGGCCGCCAGGAAAGCCCATGCGCCACCGGTGAAGACGACGGCTCACGTCGCGCGGTCCTGGCATGGCTGCCTTCAAGGGCTATATATACATGGAAACACACGGTCATCCTCCGGCTGCTGCTCCTCCTGGAGGCGTGGCGTTGCTCCGGTGATAACATGGGGACCGTGGACTCCGGTGGGGCGTGATCTATGGTGCAAGAGCCTTGGAGGGGCAGCTTCGATCAAGGCGGCAGTGGTGGCTCCTCCGTCAAGGATGATGGGCCAGGAGGTGGTGGCGTGCTTCTCCATGCAGATCTGAGTCGAGATACTTGCCGGTCCTTGATGCAGTTGGAGCTGGAGGTGGCGATTTAGATCGGGAGAAACCCCTAGCCAGCATTGGTCTGCCACGATAGCAGCAACGCTCGCGGGCGCCGTCTTTTCTCCATGAAGATGTTCATCATATCTGCTTCTATCTCCACCACTCCATTTGTCTTCCGGGTGAAAACCATAATTGTGATGGACGGCAAAGGCGCCTTCGGCACCGTTCACTTCTTGAAGGTGCCGTCATGGGAGAATGTTGGCTTGTGCAAATCGTTGGGTTGGTCTTAGCGGCGAGCTGGATCATGAAGTGGTGCAATATGGCATTTACAGCGTCGGCTCATCTCAACGACATAGCGCGGCGGGGTCTCGGTGTTGGATGTGTGTTGATGAATGTATGGTGGTGTTTTCTGGCATCGTGGTGGCGTCGAGGACATTTGGTCCTGGCAAGGTCATTGCGTTGATCTCTCCTCGAGTTGGGAAGGCGGAAGATAGTGGCGGCGGTTCCTGGAGCGTGCGTACGCGGGGCATGCTGAGGGTCTTCTAGACCGGTTGGTATTCTCCCTTTGTCGTGGGTCGTCTTGGTGAGGCCACCAGATTAGATTGTGTGTGTTGATGCTTGGTCAGCATATATTATCAAATTAGCAGGTGTAGCGACATAGGTCCTCAAGAATGTGGCTTTGGATTGATCTATATATTTATTTTTTCGACTATATTCAATAATATAATAAGGATGTCTGTGTGCATCGTTTGATGCAGAGGCTTGGTTTATCATCCTTCTCGAAAGCAAATATGCCCAAGTTCTTCTATTGCCACCTTTCAATAGGACAACCCAGCTAGAATTTCGTTTCACCGTTCGACAAAAGGTCTGGTAGGTTTTGATGGGATGGTAATGTAATAAAAAAACTTTTGTATATTGTTGATTTTTGTTTTCTTGTGGACGGAACGAGCCCCAGGTAGTGGTAGAGTGATAGGCGGCCACAATATTTTAGTATTGTCAGTGCGGTTATAGGCTGCAACTTTAAGTTTTTGTTTTGACAAGGAACAATCAGGAGCTCTGCTTTTGCAATAAAGATGACAAAAAAGTTGTACAGAGGTTGAAGCAAGACGAGTAAACAATGAGAGGACGCCCTGAAGAAGGACTTGTCCATAGTATCAAGGGGTTAGCAGAGCCTTACCACACAATGTCCTCGCATCCCACATAAACCAAATCCATGTAAGGCACAAAGCTCTGCTAAAAGGTGAGAGTGTGGGGGGTGGAAGTTAGGATAGAGTTGTTAAGAATCAAACGAACCGACCTCAACATCAGCTTTTATTTACATGGCTTCAGCTTTGAGGACATCTTGTCGATTAGAAACTGAACTTGAACCTTTTCCAGCATTCTTAGTCTCGGGGAGAGCCCCGGATTTCTAGATCATCACATTAGATAGGTATGCCACACATTTGCCAAAATTGGCCTTCAACCTAGAGATTTCACCACAAGCTTAGTTGACAGCATTGACTACTGTGGTTTAAGATCCCATAAGATTCATAAATAAAGCAGCATCGACTACATTCTCCAATACATCCCATGCCTAGTCCTACTACATACATGAAAACGTAATGGTGGCGAGACAAACTTCAAGTCAGCTAGCTTTCTCACAAATATAAGTCGGGGAATCCCTTCTCCCTCTTTATAGGAAGAGTAATGGACCATTATACAATGCCTGATTTCATCTAGTGCCATGATCACACATAGCATGGATGCCTTATCATGTGTACTCACCTTATATTTTTTTTAGAAAAGGAGAATGACCCCGGCCTCTGCATCTGGAAGATGCATGCGACCATTTTATTGATTATGTGTACTCACCTTATGAAGACCACTTTTTGTCGAGTGTGTCTTGTACTCAACTCTATAACCCCAACATTGCTTGAAGTAGGCCTTGCCCGGTTGTGGGACAAAATCCACACAGGGACTGGCTCCCCTCACTAAATTCCTGTTGGAGTCAGTTCCTCTCAGCACTCTGTTCTCTATAGCAAGCTGAAAAATGACTTCCCAACACCCTGTTCGGTATATGGAACAATAAAATGTATAACAAAGAAAAAGACCGTTGAGATACTAACAGGAGAAGCAAGGAAATAACAGAGCACTATAGACATGTTCCAAAATCGCATCACACCATGCGGAAGATGAGTTTCATGCTATGTATTAATTCAAACAATTGCTAATTCCACAAGCAAATGAACAAATTAATGTAAAGTCCAACAATTATTTATCTTTCGCCACAAGAAGGCTGGAAGAAGCAAAATTCATAAGAGGTGTAGCAGCTTTGTCCTCTTCTTTTATCTCACCGTAGCAGCTTTGTCCTCTTCTTTTTTGTTCTAGATACTCCTCAATTATCCTTCTTCTTGGTACATAAGAGGTGTAAAGTTTAGTAGCAATCAATGTAAGCCAACGAATAAAAAAAGATAAAGTAAAGAAGTAATCAAGCTGAATGGAGCCACGACGATACATTTTCTTGGCGCAGTAATCTTCGTAAACAATATCTTGTGCTTGAATGCTATGATAACTGATAACTAGAACCAAATTTAAATAACATAACAGTTTTTTCCCTTTTCATTTATGGTACTTCAATGCATATTACCTTCGAGTTGAAAAATATAAATAAGATTGCCCATATTGCTGTATATAACATCGTTACATATCTGTTTTGTTTGACAGAGCTCAAAATATTTGATTAGAACATATGAGTTCCAAGTTCCAGCGGGTGAAATGGTTGAATTTATCGGTGCGATCTAGTTTGTTTATTATCTTAAGAGAATATCACTGTTTATTTTGTGCTTTTGTAGTTAATATTCATTTATTAGTATGTAAAAATGTATGAATGCCACATTTGCATGTTACTATATTGACTATTGGGCATTAGCACCTTATTGGTTTTCTGAACCCGCATTTAGAGATGAGAGCGAACGGTCAACTGACCCAATTTAGTGACATGTCGTCTACTTAGAGCGGCTACATTGAGTAGAAGATACAGGAAAGCAAGGAGCGGGGCTGTGGGATCGTGCTCTTTGCTAGAAGCCCTGGTACAAGATTATCCTCGATCTATATACTGCAAAAAAAAGGAAAGACGGGTTCCGATCTTCTGCATCAAACTTGCCTTTCGCATGGTGTGATGCGATCTAGTACTAGGGTCTAGGGACCAGTGGGCCGATAAAGAACTAAGATATCGGGCTCCCTGTCGACGATTGTCAAACGGCGTTACCGTATCCACTTGTATTCTCCGATGCCTCGCATGCCTAGTCCTACTATTGGCATCGAAAGGTAAATGTGGCGAAATAAACTTCAAACCAGCGAGCTTCCCAACAATGTTAAGTCGGGATTCACTTCTCCCTCTTCGTATGAAGACTGGAAGTGGATCATTGAACAGTATCACGCTGATCTGGTCTCACAATCACACATAACTTTATCACGCTTTACTCTCTCTATAAGGACCGGATCTTGTTGACTTTGAATTGTACTGAACTGGACACCCCGAAATGCTTGATGAACTTCTCAGGCCTTCTTCGCTTGCCAGGAACAAACACTATCGGAATCGCACCCTATGCCGACGGCCAGGGCCGTCGGCATAGCCCTGACTAGCCGTCGGGACAGGCCTATGCCGACGGCCCCGTCGGCATAGGGCCGTCGGTAACATATCCGTCGGCGTAGCCAGGATGACCGTCGGCATAGAAAGGCCGTTGGCATAGCCCCTATCCCGACGGTGGCCGTACATCTATGCCGACGGCCCTGGCCGTCGGCAACGTCATCGCCTAACGGCGCCCGTCGTCAAGTGCTGACCATTGGCTTCTCGCCACGTGGCGAGACGCCGTTGCTCCTGGGGCATGTCTATGCCGATGGCCTAGCCGTCGTCTTAGTTTGAAACTATGCCGATGGCTAGGCCGTCGGCATAGACATGCCACGTGTCAGAAACTGGGCGATCCTGGGGTAGGTCTATGCCGACGGCCAAGCCATCGGCATAGTTTCAAACTAAGCCGACCGCCAAGCCGTCGGCATAGAGCTGCCACGTGTCGGACACTCGGAGCTCACGCCAGGCCTATGCCGACGGCCAGGCCGTCGGCATAGTTTCTGTCTAGTTTTTTTTTCTTTTTTCTGTTTCTTTTCAGCTCAATTCATTTGAATATACACAACATATATAAGAAGCATATATAAGAAGCAGCATCAATAAGGAGCAGCATCACACATCATAAGAAGCATCGCAAAGCATAAACATAAGCATATAAGAATCTCACAAACAACAATAAGATAAGAAACATCACAAGCATATAAGTATCACAGCATCGAGAACCGCCACAATGTGACCCAAAGGCTTAAGCGCCAGGACGTCGAGCACCGCGGAGGTCGTCACCGCCAAGACCGCCAAAGCCCAGGTCGTCACTGCTAGCGGCGGCGGTACCGCCAAGACCGCCTCCACCTCCGCCTCTGCCTCCGTGGATCGGAGTGGTCGGGCTCCGTGACTCGGGAGTGCTGCGAAGACCACCGCCAATGGTTGATCCACCGGTTCCCTGGATGTTGAAAAGACATATTTAACGAGATATATGACTGTGTTGAAAGGCATGATATGCTTTGAGTGAATAGATTGGCGATGAACTAACCGGCGAGGGGCCAGCGTTCTGTGCCACAAACTCCTCAAAGGTCAGCAACATTGGTTGTGCTAGAGGACCCTCTGCCGATGGCCATTCAGGACACCTGCCGGCCGCCATTTCCTGAAAAGCGTGCTGCATCTGGCGATCCCTCTGCTGATGGTATGCATGAAGGCGGTCGTGCCACGCCATGGTCTCCTGGCGTGTGTACTCCATGTAGGCGTACAATATGACATGATGAAACTCATAAAACTACTAAATGCGGAAAATAAAGTGAGCAGTGAAGATAAAAGGGAAAATACTTATAGTTTGCTGCTCCTGAAAGAGGGACTATGACGGTGCACTGCTCATGGGCGTGCTCGTGCGCTGGCTCAGGGTCGGGTCGATCCAACGGAGCTGTGTGTAGAAGATAGTAGGAGTGATCACAACATCGAGAACCGCCTCCCGACCGTGCTCCTTCGGCCCCATGCCCACCACCACCCTTTCGTCCAGATCCGCCGCAATGGGGTCAGGTGTGTCAGGATGTAACTTCAGATACCCATCGGAGTAGGCCTTCTTCCTATGCGCGGTCTTCTTGCCGTAGTACTTGGGCTCGCTAGGCTTGGGGTCCTTCCGCGTATGTGCGATCTCCCACGCCTGCATGTGTGAGAGCGGCCGCTTCAGTTTCTCCTCCCGCACCACCAAATAGAGGTTAGTCATACGTAAGAAAGTGATGGTAAATAGAAGAAGAAAAATGTTTAATGGGGTTAGTCATACAGTAACTGCCTTGTGGAGATAGTGGTTTCGGTTTCCCTCAGCATGTACTCCCTCCTTCCCTCGGTTAGCCTTGTTTTTGACTCTCATAGCCGCCCAGACTCCAGCCTCATCACACCAAAGATCCACCAATGCCGCCCAGGACTCGTCTTTTCCATAACACCAATTTGGTAACACCTACATAATGAAAGTATAATGGCATGTCAACACGAAATGGTGAAATGTACCACAAGGTAATGAAAGCATAATGAAAACTCTTTTATACTTACCTTCAAGAACTGGTCCCTCTCCAAGGTAATGCCCATCCTCCGCACGTCTTCCTTGGTCATCTTCACACCAAGATAGTCGTGATGGTATGTCGAGATGGCCACATAGCACATCTCGTACTGCATCTGGCGGGCCTTCTTCTTGCTTTGGCGCAGCACGATCTGGTCCGCTCTGGCCCTGTGCTCCGGAAGAACTCGATAGAATTTCTACAATCATGCATGAAACAAGAATGGGAGAAGCCATGAGTTAAATCATTCATGAAACTAGAATGGACTTGTGCTTCTGAAGAGAACTCACCCAGAAAGTGGTGATCATGGTCTTGGCATGGGTCCCATGGTCCGCGTGGAGGGCCGCTTTCCAGTGCTCCCAGCTCGTGGCCAAGACACGATGGTCCGGGTGCCTGACTGGATCCGGACAGTGCAACCCCGGCTAGTGTAACTTTAGCAAGATGGTGATGAGGCCGTTGGGAATACGGACCCCTTTAGAATATATCCAGTTGCTGCAAAAGAATGAACTATTAGCATGTGACAAGCAAATAAATAACAACCTGAATGATCATGTGACAAGCAAAATAATGAAATTATTATAAAGTGGCACTTACTCTTTCCCCGTGGGCTCAATGAGCCACTTCTGCTCCCGAGTAGCAGGAACCTGCTTTGGTAGCTTTGCGTTACCATGCAGCCACCCCTTGTTGTCAACCCGCTCCCCGCCACCACCATCATCCCCGCCACCACCCTCCTCCTCGCCTGCCTCCCCCTTCCCAACCTCCTCCTCATCCCCCTCCTCCTCGTCCTCCTCCACCTCCACCTCGGCCCCATCCCAAACCTCCTCCTCCTCCTCGCCCGCCTCGTCCTTCTCCTCCTCCTCGCCAGAGGAGGGTACCTCACTAGAGGAGGGCCTGGAAGACAACACCCCTAAGTCAGTGAGGGTGCGCTCTTTCTGGCCGCGACCCCCTGTAGTGGCTCTCCCCCGACCACCTCGCCCTCTAGGGGCTCTCCCCCCGCCCCCTCCTCCTCTAGGGGCACCTCTCCCTCGACCTCCCTGTGAGGAGTCATCGTCAAGTAGCCGGGGGGGGAGGATTACGTGCTCGACCACTCCGATGACCTTGCGTAGGAAACCCATGCCGTCGGCCTTCCCCTTGCCCATGTTCCACGAACCTGCATTGAAAAGAGAATAAGAAATTAGTAAATTAATGAAATGAAGGAAAAGGCATGATAATAAACACATTAATAAAAATGCATAAAAAGGCATATTCCTAAACTATAGAAAAAAAGACTTGAAACGTACATCTGCTAGAAACCATATGAATCATCACTGTTGTAACCTCTTTCTCGGTCGTCTCATCATCACTATCAATCATATCATCTTCGTTGTCTGACGGAGGTGGAGGCTCTTCCTCGTCGTCAGCGTCTTCGTTTAACTTTTCTAGCATAAGTATGTCATTTTCATTGACAATGGTCTCACCATCATTCCGTGCATCGTCGTCGTTTGGATCCACATCATCATCACCCAATGGTCTAGCGTCATCGTTTCTAACCACATCATCATCATCAGGTTGCTCTTGATAGAACACTCCCTCGTATGTCATGGGGTTAATGTTGTAGTAATCGTCTTCATTCGGGTTCGGTAGCTTACCATGTGGCGACACCTTGAACACAACTTCCCAACCCTTTAGGTACTCTTTCTAGCATGGGTAAGGCAGATAATATACTTCTGTAGCTTGGGTAGCCGCAATGAAGAGATCGGCTCCGGCATAGACGGTTGATGGTTTAACTTCGACCAAACCAATGGAAGGCGTATGTTTTACCCCCTCCCGCGGATCGAACCATCGACATTTGAACACAGGCAGACTTAGGGTCTCGTGCCCCTGGTGGAATTTAATCTCGTATATATTTTGTACCCTTCCGTAGTAGTCTACTGCATTTTGACTGGGGGTGTACACTCTGGTATTTATAGTTTTGCGATCAGGCCGGCTGTTCTGGTGCTCCTCTGTATGGAAGCGATACCCATTCACATCATACTTTTTACATGTCATGATGGCAGGGTCAAAACCCATGGAAACCCATCCCAATTCATCATCCATAGATATGTTCGGATCTTTTCCCTACAAGTATAATTGAAATTGTTGCGTGCATTAGTTAACTAATAAATGTTGAACTAGGTATTTAATAGGGGAGTGTGGAAAATTACTTTCTCCATGAACCAAGCAACACAATTTTTACGTCCAGGGTTTCCATGACGGAGAAGAGTAAGTGCCTCCGCCTCAGTAGGAGGATTCATTCCCGTCCATTCCTCTTGAACGAAATCACTAGAAAAAAGAAAAGCGGTGTTAGACCGGGACTAAGTGAACATAGAACATGATGATGTGGAAGACATAAAGGAATGGTGTAGTGGTATTACCTCATCCACACTTCTTCAACTTCCTTGATGTTGTGCAAGATATAGAACATGAGGTCCTCCCACTCTTGTCGTGGCATGTTATAAGGTTTCGAGGCCCCAGCCCTCCCACCTTGCGCGTTGAATAGATGGAGCCTGGGTTGATACTTTGGCTCTTCTATATTGTATCGAGGCACCTTGTTATGCAGATGGGGAACGTGGTCTGGATAGTATGATGTCCTGAGGTCTGACACCTCCTCTAGGATAACTGCCTCAGCTATGGAAGCTTCAATCTTAGCTTTGTTTCCACATTTCTGTCGGAGATGCTTGTTCTGTCTCTCAAGGCCGTACTGCCAGCGATTCTGCACAGGCCCCCCCCAACAATACCTCGTTCGCGAGGTGCAGAATGAGATGTGTCATCGGTGTAAAGAAGCCTGGCGAAAGATCTTCTCTAGCTTGACTATCAACTCCGGTGCCTTCTTATGCAATTTTTCAATCACGTCTTTACATTCTTTAGCACAAAGCATGCGGAAGAAATGGCTTAGCTCGGCAAGCACTCGCCAGACATGCTCGGGGACATAGCCTCGAAACATCACCAGCATTATCCGCTCAATCCGTACATGGTAGTTATGACTCTTCAGGCCGGTCACTTTGCCCGTTGAAAGATTGACTACCTTACTTATATTCAATGCATACAATTGGTGAACTTCAAAATGTGTTTCAGCCAGATAAGCACTTCCTTTTTTTTCTGGCGGTTTAAGGACAAAGTCAGCATCTAGCTTGAACCAGTTTTTTCGACCGCCTGAGGGAGGCTTCATGTTCAGACGTGGTCTATCACAAATTCTCTGTTGATCGGCTCTAGCTTTAACGTTATCCTTCGTCTTATCAGGAATGTTGAGGATTGTGTGGAAAAGGGACTCGGCCACATTCTTTTCAGTATGCATCACATCGATATTGTAAGGAAGTTTGAGGTCCTTGAAATAGGGAAGCTGCGAGAAGGGGGTAATGTGAGTCCAGTTGTGCGTCTCACCATATCCCTCGAAGCCTTTGGCTTTGCCTTTGACTTTAGGCTGGAGAGCTTTTAGCTGAGCAAGAACATCTGCCCCCAAAAATGTTGGAATCTTGGTTACTTCATGAACAACCTGGCCTTTTGTGAAGTTCTTCTTGTCTTCCCTGTCTGGATGGTCTGGAGGGAGGAACTGTTGATGCAGGTCAAAGGCTACATACTTGCCACCCTTACTCAGCCAAATCATTCGCAGAGCCTGCATGCACACTGGGCATGGCATCTTCCCACTTGTACACCATCCGCAGAATAGAGCATAGCCGGGAAAGTCATGCATGCAATAGTGCAACCAAACTTTCATCAAGAAATTTCTCTCCAGATCCCGGTTGTATGTCAACCTCGGAAAGTACCAAGAATGGTGCAAAGCATCCACCAACGACTGCATAAACACACCCAATTGCTTCCCTGGGTAATCAGGCCCCGGAATGATGAGCGACAAGAACATGGTCTTGCGTTGCATTAGGGCACCGGGAGGAAGATTGAGCGGAATTACAAACATGGGCCAGCAACTGTATGGATTGGACGACATACCATACGGATTCAACCCATCACCTGATATGGCTATTCTGACATTCCCAGCCTCGGCTACTTCCTCGGGGTATTCTTCATCGAACGACTTCCATGCTTCCCCTTCCGATGGATGTACGATTTTTTTTGGATTGTACCTTATAACTTCCTTGTGCCACTTCATCGTTTTGGAAGACTCCTTCGTCATGAAAAGGCACTACAGTCTTTTTATAAAATCAAGATACCGAAGAACCTTAACGGGGATGGTTAGCTGCTTTTTCTCACCATCCTCACCGACCACCTCAATGTACAGAGACGAACCGCACTGCCTACAGTACTTGTCATCCGCATACTCGTGACTAAACAAAAGGCAATTCTTCGGGCAAACAACTATTTTCTCATAATCCATAGAGAGCGCCTTCACGATTTTCGTTGTATCGTACATGCCTTTCGGCAGTTCATGACCATCAGGGAGGCTGTTAGCCCATACTCCCAGGAATGCTTCGAAGCATTTCTGGCTACAGCCGTACTCAGCCTTGACTGCAATCAATTGCGAGATGGCATCCACCTGAGATATTTTCGCACCCGCATAAAGAGGTTTCTTCGACGAGGCCAAGACCTCCAAGAAGGCCTTTGCGGTTGCCTCCGGCTCCTCCGGATCATTCTCTAAAGGTGTCGCATTTGCCATTTCTGCAATAATGACATCATTTAGCATGTTCCTGACCCCGCCGTCCTCATATCCATCGATGCGTTGTCGCATCACCTCCCCTCTACCACGGTCCTGCTCGGCTATGTTTATGGGCGGCATGTCAAAGTTGGGCATATATCCGTGCGTGCGAAGGTGCTCACTCATGTCCGTATGATTTCTACGGTGACGTCTGGCACATCTCGCACAGGGGCATGGTGGGATAATTCTCATTGGATGACGGAATATCTCCTTCAAATACACATCGGTTTTCGCGATCCACTCTGATGATACTCGATTCCGACGGATAAAACAACTGTACATCCATTGATTATCTGCCATCCTCTATTTTTTTGCAAGCCACACAACATAATTAAGGATTCACTTAAATTAATCACATCAAATTTTCAGTTTCTACCGCGTTGAATCCACCTACATCTCTAATAGGTAAAGATGGGTCCTAATGCCACCTGAGGATGTGTAGATTGAGTATGTTCTCCATTCTACCCTGTTCCGAGACAAAATTTCGGCAGCACCTCCCCGCTGTTCTCCAGATACACGTCTCTGCAAATAGCCGAGAGAATGTGCTCCGGAGAACAATGGGGAGGCACCGCCGAAATCCTGTCTCGGAATGGGGTAGAACATAGAGAACATACCCAATCTACACATCCTCGGGCTGTCCATGGAAAACGCTGGACAATTCGGAAGAGCTGCGGTGATAAATATGCAATTGAATGCATATTTATCGATGCAACCCTTTCGGACGGGAGACGCCTAAGTTACGCCAGTTGACTTGAGAATAAAATCTAGTGATATGAAGAAATGGAGGAGATGGACTTGTAGCTCACCCTCAGCTGTAGAGGAAGTAGTTGAACAGCAGAGGGGTGCTCAGGGGGACCAACGCGCCGGACAACGGTCACTCCGATGAAATGCGACACCACAAAGCCTGCAAATTCCATCGCGACAAAAAATTAGAACATCACAACTCATAGAACATCACAATATCATCATCACCGTCTAATAATCATCGAATCATAAAAAAACTTCATCATCATCTAAAAATTATCGAAGCATAAAAAAACATCATCATCTATCATCAACATCATCATCTACCAATCATCTATCATCCATCATCATCATCATCTCAAAATCATCGAAGCATAAAAAATCATCATTATCACTTCTCATCTAACAATCATCGCCATCTCAAAAAAAATCCGTATGAACAAGTTATGTATCTAACTACCATCTATGTGTCTAACTATCACATTTAGCCCTCTTATCCTCTGCAAAATCATGAAAAACAGAAAAAATGTTCTTGGGAGGGAAGGGGGCCGGACCTAACAGAGAGGAGGTCGAGGCAGCGGCTGCTCCGGGGAGGGAGCGCGGCGACTCCGGATAGGAGGCCCTCCCCTCACCACCGAGTGGCGGTGGCGTTCGGTGGGGATGTGGTTGAGTCGGGGCGGGGTGGCGGCGTTCGGCGGGGACGAGGTCGGGGCGGGGCGGCGGCCAAGGCGGGGACGAGGTCGAGCCATGGCGGCGGCGTTGGGCGGCGACGAGTTCGGGGCGGGGATGAGGTCGGGGCGGGGAGGGGCGTCGGCCGGGGCGTGGACGAGGTCGGGCCGGGGCGGGGCGTCGGCCGGGGTGGGGACGAGGTCGGGGCGGGGCGGGGCGTCGGCCTGGGTGGGGACGAGGTCGGGGCGGGGCGGCGGCCGAGGCGGGGTGGCGGTGTTGGGCGATGTTGGTGGCGGCAGCTGTCGGGGTCGAGAGACAAGTTGGGGTCGGGGTGAGATAAAGAGGGAATGGGTGGAGGAGGATGAACAACGAGTGGATAAGGTCACCCATATGCAGACGGCCCGGCCGTCGGCATAGGCCGGGTCCACAAGTCAGTGGAGCGGGAGGAGTGGATAAGGTGGCCCTATGCCGACGGCCAGACCGTCAGCATAGAGAGGAGCCCTATGCTGACGTCCAGGCCGTAGGCATAGATGGCAACCATATTTTTTTTGAAGAAATTGTCCCACCTCGCCCAGGGACAAGCAATTATTACATTTTTAATAAATTCAGTTATTACATTTTTTAGATTTTTAGTTTACAGTGTGTGAGGGACCCGGTGCGACGCTAGTGACACGGCGGCAGCGACGCCCATGAGGGGGGCACACCCCGGAGCCGCGTGCCCTGGGGGTAGCAATGCCACCGGAGCATCGCACTGGGACCTCATACATGCCGTACGGTGTGGTGGCATGTCCGAAGAGGCGGCACACGTCTCCGGGGTGTGCTCCCCCTCAAGGACGGCGCCGCCGCAGGCACCTGGAGGGGGTAAACGGACACGTCGGGTCTACACGGAGGGGATCTTACTGTTGCTTTGGCCCAGATATTGCTCCAAAGTGTTCCTATGTGCTGACCTAACACAACCGGGTGGAGAGTTCCACTGGTCAAACGCTACAGGGTTAGGCGGGACGGGGGCCCTGGGAAGGTAGCAATGCCACCGGAGCTTCGCACTGGGACCTCATACATGTCGTATGGTGTGGTGGCATGTCTGAAGAGGCAGCACGCGTCTCCGTGGTGTGCCCCACCTCATGGACGCCACCGCCGCCGGCACCTGGAGGGGGAAACGGATGCGTCGGGTCTACACGGAGGGGATCTTACTGTGGCTTTTACCCGGATGTTGCTCCAAAGTGTTCCTATGGGCTGACCTAACACGACCGGAGGAGAGTGTTGGGGAACATAGTAATTTCAAAAAATTTCCTACGCACACGCAAGATCATGGTGATGCATAGCAACGAGAGGGGAGAGTATGTCCACGTACCCTCGTAGACCGAAAGCGGAAGCGTTAGAACAACGCGGTTGGTGTATTCCTATGTCTTCACGGCCCGACCGATCAAGCACCGAAACTATGGCACCTCCGAGTTCTAGCACACGTTCAGCTCGATAACATCCCTCGAACTCCGATCCAGCCAATTTTCGAGGAAAAGTTCCGTCACCATGACGGCGTGGTGACGATCTTGATGTTCTACCGTCGCAGGGCTTCGCCTAAGCACCACTACGATATTATCGAGGTGGACTGTGGTGGAGGGGGGCACCGCACACGGCTAAGAGATCCAAGGGATCAATTGTTGTTGTGTCTAGAGGTGCCCCCCTGCCCCCGTATATAAAGGAGCAAGGGGGAGGGGGCGGCCGGCCTAGGAGGGGGCGCGCCAAGGGGAGTCCTACTCCCACTAGGAGTAGGACTCCCTCCTTCCTTGTTGGAGTAGGAGAAGGAGAAAGAGGGGGAGAGGAAGAAGGAAAAGGGGGCTGCGCCCCTTGTCCAATTCGGACCAGAGGGGGGGCGCAGGCCTCCTTCCTTGTGGCCTCTCTCCTCTATTCCCGTATGGCCCAATAAGGCCCATGTACTCCTTGGCGAATTCCCATAACTCTCCGGTACTCCAAAGAATACCCGAATCACTCGGAACCTTTCCGAACTCCGAATATAGTCGTCCAATATATCGATCTTTACGTCTCGACCATTTCGAGACTCCTCGTCATGTCCCCGATCTCATCCGGGACTCCGAACTCCTTCGGTACATCAAAAATCATAAACTCATAATATAACTGTCATCGAAACCTTAAGCGTGCGGACCCTACGGGTTCGAGAACAATGTAGACATGACCGAAACACGTTTCCGGTCAATAACCAATAGCGGAACCTGGATGCTCATATTGGCTCCCACATATTTAATGAAGATCTTTATCGGTCAAACCGCATAACAACATACGTTGTTCCCTTTGTCATCGGTATGTTACTTGCCCGAGATTCGATCGTTGGTATCCAATACCTAGTTCAATCTCGTTACCGGCAAGTCTCTTTACTCGTTACGTAATGCATCATTCCGTAACTAACTCATTAGCTACATTGCTTGCAAGGCTTATAGTGATGTGCATTACCGAGAGGGCCCAGAGATACCTCTCCGACAATCGGAGTGACAAATCCTAATCTCGAAATACGCCAACCCAACATGTACCTTCGGAGACACCTGTAGAGCTCCTTTATAATCTCCCAGTTACGTTGTGACGTTTGGTAGCACACAAAGTGTTCCTCCGGTAAACGGGAGTTGCATAATCTCATAGTCATAGGAACATGTATAAGTCATGAAGAAAGCAATAGCAACATACTAAACGATCAAGTGCTAAGCTAATGGAATGGGTCAAGTCAAAATGATGTGATCCCGTTAATCAAATGACAACTCATGTCTATGGTTAGGAAACTTAACCATCTTTGA
The DNA here is from genome assembly GCF_018294505.1 of Triticum aestivum. NCBI lineage: Eukaryota > Viridiplantae > Streptophyta > Magnoliopsida > Poales > Poaceae > Triticum > Triticum aestivum. Next base: position 68,797,396 of record NC_057813.1, read on the forward strand.
TTAACAAGCTAGTCAAGTAGAGGCATACTAGTGACACTATGTTTATCTATGTATTCACACATGTATTATGTTTCCGGTTAATACAATGCTAGCATGAATAATAAACATTTATCATGAAATAAGGAAATAAATAATAACTTTATTATTGCCTCTAGGGCATATTTCCTTCAGTCCCCCACTTGCACTAGAGTCAATAATCTAGTGCACATAGCCATGTGATTTAACACCAATATTCACATCTGTATGTGATTAATACCCATAGTTCACATCGTCATGTGATCAACACCCAAAGGGTTTACTAGAGTCAATAATCTACTTCACATCGCTATGTGATTACCACCCAAAGAGTACTAAGGTATGATCTTGTTTTGCTTGTGAGCGAAGTTTAGTCAACGGGTCTGTCACATTCAGAGTCGTATGTATTTTGCAAATATTCTATGTCTACAATGCTCTCCACGGAGCTACTCTAGCTAATTGCTCCCACTTTCAATATGTATCCAGATTAAGACTTAAAGTCATCTGGATCAGTGCCAGAACTTGCATCAACGTAATCCTTTACGACGAACCTTTTGTCACCTCCATAATCGAGAACTATATCCTTATTCCACTAAGGATAATTTTGACCAATGTCCAGTGATCTACTCCTAGATCACTATTGTACTCTCTTGCCAAACTAGGGCAGAGTATACAATAGGTCTGGTCCATAGCATGACATACTTTTATAGAACCTATGACTGAGGCATAGGGAATGACTTTTCATTCTCTTTCTATTTTCTGCCGTGGTCGAGATTTGAGTCTTACTCAATTTCACACCTTGCAACACAAGCAAGAACTCCTTCTTTGACTGTTTCATTTTGAACTACTTCAAAATCTTATCAAGGTATGTACTCATTGAAAAAACTTATCAAGCGTTTTGATCTATCTATATAGATCTTGATGCTCAATGTGTAAGCAGCTTCACCGAGGTCTTTCTTTGAAAAACTTCTTTCAAACACTACTTTATGCTTTCCAGAAAATTCTACATCATTTCCAATTAATAATATGTCATTCACATATACTTATCAGAAAGGCTGTAGTGCTCCCACTCACTTTCTTGTAAATACAGGCCTTTACAAAAGTCTGTATAAAACCATATGCTTTGATCAACTCATCAAAGCGTATATTCCAACTCCGAGATGGTTTCACCAGTCCATTGATGCATCACTAGAGCTTGCACATTTTGTTAGACCCTTTAGGATTAACAAAACATTCTGGTTGAATCATATACATCTCTTCTTTAAAAAATACATTAAGGAATGCAGTTTTGACATCCATTTGCCAGATTTCATAAAATGTGGCAATTGCTAACATGATTCAGACAGACTTAAGCATCGATACGAGTGAGAAAATCTCATTGTATTCAACACCTTGAACTTGTCGAAAATCTTTCGCAACAAGTCGAGCTTAGTAGATAGTAACGCTACTATCAGTGTCCGTCTTCCTCTTGAAGATCCATTTATTTAACATGGCTTGCTGATCATCGAGCAAGTCAATCAAAGTCCATACTTTGTTCTCATACATGGATCATATCTCAGATTTTATGGCCTTAAGCCATTTCACAGAATCTGGGCTCATCATCGCTTCCTCATAGTTCGTAGGTTCATCATGGTCTAGTAATATGACTTCCAGAATATGATTACCATACCACTCTGGTGCGGATCTTACTTTGGAAGACCTACGAGGTTTGGTAGCAACTTGATCTGAAGTTTCATGATCATCATCATTAACTTCCTTACTAATTGGTATAGGAATCACTGGAACTGATTTCTGTGATGAACTACTTTCCAATAAGGGAGAAGGTACAATTACCTCATCAAGTTCTACTTTCCTCCCACTCACTTCTTTTGAGAGAAACTTCTTCTTTAGAAAGGATCCATCTTAGCAACGAATAACTTGCCTTAGGATCTGTGATAGAAGGTGTACCCAATAGTTACCTTTGGGTATTCTATGAAGACGCACTTCTCCGATTTGGGTTCGAGCTTATCAAGTTGAAATTTTTTCACATAAGCATCGCATCCCCAAACTTTAAGAAACGACAACTTTGGTTTCTTGCCAAACCACAGTTCATAAGGCTTCGTCTCAACGGATTTTGATGGTGCCCTATTTAAAGTGAATGCAGCTGTCTCTAATGCATAACCCCATATTTATAGTGGTCAACCGATAGGAGACATCATAGATCGCACCATATCCAATAAAGTGCGGTTACGACGTTCGGACACACCATAACGCTGTGGTGTTCCATGTGGCGTGAGCTGTGAAACTATTCCACATTGTTTTATATGAAGGCCAAACTCGTAACTCAAATATTTGTCTCCATGATGAAATCGTAGAAACTTTATTTTCTTATTACGATGATTCTCCACTTCACTCTGAAATTCTTTGAACTTTTCAAATGTTTCAGACTTGAGCTTCATTAAGTAGATATACTCATATCTGCTCAAATTATCTTGTGAAGGTCAGAAAATAACGATACTTGCCACGAGCATCAACACTCATTGGATCACATACATCAGTATGTATTATTTCCAACAAGTCAGTAGCTCGTTCCATTGTTCCGGAGAACGGAGTTTTAGTCATCTTGCCCAAAAGGCACGGTTCGCAAGCATCAAATGATTCATAACCAAGTGATTCCAAAAATCCATCTTTATGGAGTTTTTCATGTGCTTTACACCGATATGACCCAAACAGCAGTGCCACAAATAACTTGCACAAACATTATTAACTTTGCATCTTTTGGCATCAATATTATGAATATGTGTATCACTACGATCGAGATCCAACAAACTATTTTCATTGGGTGTATGACCATCGAAGGTTTTATTCATGTAAACAGAACAACAATTATTCTTTGACTTTAAATGAATAACCTTATCACAATAAACATGATCAAATCATATTCATGTTCAATGCAAACGCCAAATAACATTTATTTAGGTTTAACACTAATCCCGAAAGTATAGGAAGTGTGCGATGATGATCATCTCAATCTTGGAACCACTTCCAGTACACATGGTCACTTCACCCTCAACTAGTCTCTGTTTATTCTGTAACTCCTGTTTCGAGTCACTAATTTTTAGCAACCGAACAAGTATCAAATACTCAGGGGCTACTATAAACACTAGTAAGGTACACATCAATAACCTATATATCAAATATACCCTTGTTCACTCTGCCATCCTTCTTATCCACCAAATATTCAGGGTATTTCTGTTTCCAGTGACCATTTCCTTTGCAGTGTAAGCACTCAGTTTCAGGCTTTGGTTCAGCTTTGGGCTTCTTCGCGGGAGTGACAACTTGCTTGTCATTCTACTTGAAGTTCCCTTTCTTTCCCATTGCCCTTTTCTTGAAACTAGTGGCCTTGTCAATCATCAACACTTGACGCTCTTTCTTTATTTCTACCTTCGTCGATTTCAACATCACGAAGAGCTCAGGAATCTCTTTCGTCATCCCTTGCATAATATAGTTCATCACAAAGTTCTACTAACTTGGTGATGGTGACTAGAGAACTCTGTCAATCACTATCTTATCTGGAAGATTAACTCCCACTTTATTCAAGCGATTGTAGTACCCAGATAATCTGAGCACATGCTCACTAGTTGAGCGATTCTCCTCCATCTTTTAGCCATAGAACTTGTTGCAGACTTCATATCTCTCAACTTGGGTATTTGCTTGAAATATTAACTTCAACTCCTGGAACATCTCATATAGTCCATGATGTTCAAAACGTTTTTGAAGTCCCGATTTTAAGCCGTTAAGCATGGTGCACTAAACTATCAAGTAGTCATCATATTGAGCTAGCCAAACATTCATAATGTCTGCATCTGATCCTGCAATAGGTCTATCACCTAGTGGTGCATCAAGGACATAATTCTTCTGTGCAGCAATGAGGATAAACCTCAGATCACGGGTCCAATCCGCATCATTGCTACTAACATCTTTCAACAAAATTTTCTCTAGGAACATATCAAAATAAACATATGAAAGCAACAACGCAAGTTATTGATCTACAACATAATTTGCAAAATACTACCAGGACTAAGTTCATGATAAATTTAAGTTCAATTAATCATATTACTTAAAACTCCCACTTAGACAGACATCTCTTTAGTAATCTAAGTGATCACGTGATCCAAATCAACTAAACCTTGTCCGATCATCACGTGAGATGGAGTAGTTTTCAATGGTGAACATCACTATGTTGATCATATCTACTATATGATTCACGCTCGACCTTTCAATCTTCGTGTTCCGAGGCCATATCTGTATATGCTAGGCTCGCCAAGTTTAACCTGATTATTCCGTGTGTGCAACTGTTTTGCACCCGTTGTATTTGAACGTAGAGCCTATCACACCCGATCATCACGTGGTGTCTCAACACGAAGAACTTTCGCAACGGTGCATACTCAGGGAGAACACTTCTTGATAATTAGTGAGAGATCATCTTAAAATGCTACCGTCAATCAAAGCAAGATAAGATGCATAAAGGATAAACATCACATGCAATCAATATAAGTGATATGATATGGCCATCATCATCTTGTGCTTGTGATCTCCATCTCCGAAGCACCGTCGTGATCACCATCGTCACCGGCGCGACACCTTGATCTCCATCGTAGCATCATTGTCGTTACGCCATCTATTGCTTCTACGACTATCGCTACCGCTTAGTGATAAAGTAAAGCAATTACAGGGCGTTTGCATTTCACGCAATAAAGCGACAACCATATGGCTCCTGCCAGTTGCCGATAACTTCGGTTACAAAACATGATCATCTCATACAATAAAATATAGCATCACGTCTTGACCATATCACATCACAACATACCCTGCAAAAACAAGTTAGACGTCCTCTACTTTGTTATTGCAAATTTTACGTGGCTGCTACGGGCTGAGCAAGAACCGTTCTTACCTACGCATCAAAACCACAACGATAGTTCGTCAAGTTAGTGTTGTTTTAACTTTGCAAGGACCGGGCGTAGCCACACTCGGTTCAACTAAAGTTGGAGAAAGTGACACCCGCTAGTCACCTGTGTGCAAAGCACGGCGGTAAAACAAGTCTCGCGTAAGCGTACGCGTAATGTCGGTCCGGGCCGCTTCATCCAACAATACCGCCGAACCAAAGTATGACATGCTGGTAAGCAGTATGACTTGTATCGCCCACAACACACTTGTGTTCTACTTGTGCATATAGCATCTACGCATAAAACCTAGGCTCGGATGCAACTGTTGGGGAACGTAGTAATTTCAAAAAATTTCCTACGCACACGCAAGATCATGGTGATGCATAGCAAAGAGAGGGGAGAGTGTGTCCACATACCCTCGTAGACCGTAAGCGGAAGCGTTAGAACAACGCGGTTGGTGTAGTCGTACGTCTTCACAGCCCGACCGATCAAGAACCGAAACTATGGCACCTCCGAGTTCTAGCACACGTTCAGCTCGATAAAATCCCTCGAACTCCAATCCAGCCGAGTGTCGAGGGAGAGTTCTGTCAGCACGACAGCGTGGTGACGATCTTGATGTTCTACCGTCGCAGAGCTTCGCCTAAGCACCGCTACGATATTATCGAGGTGGACTATGGTGGAGGGGGGCACCGCACACGGCTAAGAGATCCAAGGGATCAATTGTTGTTGTGTCTAGAGGTGCCCCCCTGCCCCCGTATATAAAGGAGCAAGGGGGAGGGGGCAGCCGTCCTAGGAGGGGGCGCGCCAAGGGGAGTCCTACTCCCATTGGGAGTAGGACTCCCTCCTTCCTTGTTGGAGTTGGAGAAGGGGAAAGAGGGGAAGAGGAAGAAGGAAAAGGGGGCTGCGCCCCTTGTCCAATTCGGACCAGAGGGGGGGCGCAGGCCTCCTTCCTTTTGGCCTCTCTCCTCTATTCCCGTATGGCCCAATAAGGCCCATATACTCCCCGGCGAATTCCCGTAACTCTCTGGTATTCCGAAGAATACCCGAATCACTCGGAACCTTTCTGAACTCCGAATATAGTCGTCCAATATATCGATCTTTATGTCTCGACCATTTTGAGACTCCTCGTCATGTCCCCGATCTCATCCGGGACTCCGAACTCCTTTGGTACATCAAAACTCATAAACTCATAATATAACTGTCATCGAAACCTTAAGCGTGCGGACCCTACGGGTTCTAGAACAAAGTAGACATGACCGAAACACGTTTCCGGTCAATAACCAATAGCGGAACCTGGATGCTCATATTGGCTCCCATATATTCTACGTAGATCTTTATCTGTCAAACTGCATAACAACATACGTTGTTCCCTTTGTCATCGGTATGTTACTTGCCCGAGATTTGATCGTCGGTATCCAATACCTAGTTCAATCTCGTTACCGGCAAGTCTCTTTACTCGTTACATAATGCATCATTCCGTAACTAACTCATTAGCTACATTGTTTGCAAGGCTTATAGTGATGTGCATTACCGAGAGGGCCCAAAGATACCTCTCCGACAATCGGAGTGACAAATCCTAATCTCGAAATACGCTAACACAACATGTACCTTCGGAGACACCTGTAGAGCTCCTTTATAATCACCCAGTTACAATGTGATGTTTGGTAGCACACAAAGTGTTCCTCTGGTAAACGGGAGTTGCATAATCTCATAGTCATAGGAACATGTATAAGTCATGAAGAAAGCAATAGCAACATACTAAACGATCAAGTGCTAAGCTAATGGAATGGGTCAAGTCAATCACATCATTCTTCTAATGATGTGATCCCGTTAATCAAATGATAACTCATGTCTATGGTTAGGAAACTTAACCATCTTTGATTAACGACCTAGTCAAGTAGAGGCATATTAGTGACACTATGTTTATCTATGTATTCACACATGTATTATGGTTCCGGTTAATACAATGCTAGCATGAATAATAAACATTTATCATGAAATAAGGAAATAGATAATAACTTTATTATTGCCTCTAGGGCATATTTCCTTCAGAGAGATCCACTGGTCAAAGCCCGTCCGTGCAAAGTCAAAGGGCTAGATCACGTAGTCAAACACTATAGGGTTAGGCGAGACGGGGGCCCTGGGAGGGTAGCAATGCCACCGAAGCGTCGCACCGAGACCTCATACATGCCGTACGGTGTGGTGGCATGTCTGAATAGGTGGCACGCGTCTCCGGGCTGTGGCCCCCCTCAAGGACGGCGATGACACGGTAGTAGATGTTTGTAACGATGCTGCATGAATATTATTGAATACTCAGAGCGTGATAAAATCATGAGTTTTTTACACGACGTGGGAACATGTGTTGTTGGACAGATGGTAATTTTCATAATTTTTGGTGATGGAGAAGTATCTAAACACTTCCCTCTACGCGGATTGCTCTGCGCGTGTATATGACTGTGGTCGGCGGCCTCCGGGGGCTCGCATGCCGCCAAATGTTGCGTAGGCGGCCTCTCACAAGTCTGGAAGTGTTGTGGCGGTTGCAAAAGCATGGCACGTGTCTCCGGGGTGTGGCCCCCCTCACGGACGGCACCGCCGCCGGCTGTGAGGGGGGAAACGGACGCCTCGGGTCTACACAGAGGGAATCTTGCTGTGGGTCTGGCCCGGATGTTGCTCCAAAGTGTTGCTATGGGCTTACCTAAGACAACTGGGTGGAGAGGTCCACTGGTCAAAGCCCGTCCGTGCAAAGCCAAAGGGCAAGATTCTGTGGTGAAATGCTATAGGGTTAGATGGGACGGGGGCCCTTGGGGGGTAGCAATGCCACCGGAGCATTGCACCGGGACCTCATACATGCGGGGTGTTGTGGTGGCATGTCCGAAGAAGCGACACGCGTCTCCGGGGTGTGCCCCCCTCACGGACGGCGCTGCCGCCGGCACCTAGAGGGGGGAAATGGGTGCGTCGTGTCTACAAAGAGGGGATCTTGCTGTGGGCCTCGCCCGGATGTTGCTCGAAAGTGTTCCTATGGGCTGACCTAACACAACCGGGTGGAGAGGTCCACTTGTCAAAGCCCGTCCGTGCAAAGTCAAAGGGCTAGATCCCGTGGTCAAACGCTACAGGGTTAGGCGGGAGGGGGCCCTTGGGGGATAGCAATGCCACCGGAGCGTTGCACCAGGAGCTCATACATGCGGGGTGTTGTGGTGGCATGTCCGAAGAGGCGGCACGCTTCTTCGGGGTATGCACCCCCTCACGAACGGCGCCGCCGCCGACATGTGGACGGGGAAAACGGACGCGTCGGGTTTACACGGAGGGGATCTTGCTGTGGGCCTGGCCCGGCTGTTGCTCCAAAGTGTTCCTATGGGCTGACCTAACACAACTGGATGGAGAGGTCCACTGGTCAAAGCCCGTCCGTGCAAAGTCAAAGGGCTAGATCCCGTGGTCAAACGCTACAGGGTTAGGCGGGACGGGGGCTCTTGGGGGGGTAGCAATGCCATCGGAGCATCGCACCGGGACCTCATACATGTGGGGTGTTGTGGTGGCATGTCCAAAGAGGCGGCACACATCTCCGGGGTGTGCCCCACTCACGGACGGCGCCACCATCGACCGTGAGGGGGGAAACGGACGCGTCGGGTCTACACAGAGGGGATCTTGCTATGGGTCTGGCCCGGATGTTGCTCCAAAGTGTTCCTATGGGCTGACCTAATACAACCGGGTGGAGTGGTCCACTAGTCAAAGCCCGTCCGTGCAAAGTCAAAGTGCTAGATCACGTGGTCAAACGCTACACGGTTAGGCGAGACGGGGGCCCTTGGGGGGTAGCAATGCCACCGGAGCGTTGCACCGGGACCTCAGACATGCGGGGTGTTGTGGTGGCATGTCCGAAGAGGTGGCACGCGTCTCCGGGGTGTGCCCCCCTCTCACGGATGGCACCGCCGCCGACACCTAGAGGGGGGAAATGGCGGGTCGGATCTACTCAGAGGGGATCCTGCTGTGGGCCTGGCCCGGATGTTGCTCCAAAGTGTTCCTATGGGCTGACCTAACAAAACCGGGTGGAGAGGTCCACTGGTCAAAGCCCGTCCGTGCAAAGTCAAAGGGCTAGATACCATGGTCAAACACTACAGGGTTAGGCGGGACACGGGCCCTTGCACTACAAGAAATATGTCAACTTGTGACCTTGACTATTGGTCACTGAATGGTTACAAATTTCCATTTATGACCTTTTTGTGACCAAAAACAGAAGGTCAAAAGCTGGCGGTCGTAAACTGACTATAGCGACCTTCTCTGTGAGAAGGTCGTAGACGTTTATGACCAAAATATGTCTACTGTGGCGTTTTGGTCACTAGCAACCTCCCCAGGCCACGTAGGCGTCCAGCGTGGCAAGCTGATGTGGCACAAGATTCAACCCGGTCCAATTCAGTTTTCCAGATGGGCCTAGCCCAACAATTCAACCTTTTTATATTTTTTTCCTATTAATTTTAGTCAGCCACATGGGCCAAGCCCTACATTTCAGCCTTTTTATCTTTTTTTTCCTGCCAAATTATGTTTAACCAAATGAGTCCAGCCCAATGTTTTTCAGGCTTTTTCTTTCCTGGGCCTTGGCCTTTCCACATTCATTTATTTTCGTTTCATTTTTTACCCAAAATATTTGTCCAGTATAATTTGATCCTTGGCCTTTAAAGTCCAACTCCAGCCCATTTAACGAACATTTTCAAACCAGTTTGAATAACAATATGAATCACCACCAATTAGCTGAATATTACAGAAATATCTCAAAACTCACATTCTACAAATTTCCATCACATCCGTACTTTATACAGATCCAAGCAACCTACAACATTACGTATTCAAGCATTCAACTGCTGAAATACTCTAGAACAGGAAAAGAATAAATAGAACTATCTAGTGCTTCACAACAAGAAAACATGTAGTCTGCTTCTTCAAGTACTGCTTCTTCCTTAGCAATGACATGCTGATGCAAAATATCTGGGCATTCAAAAGAGAACAAAAAGTATGTCACTAATATAAGAAATATTACACGAATACTTTTAAAATAAAAACTTAAAGTACATGAGATGGAAAGTTAGCCAACAAAATTTATATAGAAGTTCTTTTTGCAATACAATTATCTTATGTACATATGAATGACACCCAAGTAATTTGAGATGGAAACAAGTACATCTAGCAATCTAACATGTATAGTGGCACCAGCAAAAGAGCAAGACACGGAAGAATTTTAGCTTTACATAATGTTTACAAGAACAGGACCCTGATACAGGATTTAGCTTGTCCTCAACACTGTTAACAAGGTACTGAAAGTAGCTATGTGCATCAGCCTCACCAAGTCTTATCATGAATTGGTTGCTTTCAAAAACTATACTATATTTCTGGACAGCAAACTAAATAGACGGCTGCTCTCAAACCGTACATCCAAACAAAGAAAATAAGTACTCTACGGAAACCTTAGAACATGCTTTACAACTCATATGTAGAGGCCAACTTGAAATTATGAGCATAACGAACTCGTTTTTTAGTTAGAAGCTCGCTGTCCAAAACTGTCAGGTAGTGCAGTTTTTTAACTGAACCAAATTCAGTTTACACAGAGGTAAGGAACTACTTCAAAAGCCGAGGTAAGTAAGGAACTACTTCAAAAACAGAGGTGCTAACTATGTTTACACAGAAAAACTGTACTATATTTCCGCCGATTCAGTAAAGCGTATAAATAGATTCAGACCAATTGGTAAAATGAAATCTACTCCATGAGATTTAGTCAACTTTAGGGAGCATCGCAGATTCAGACCAATATTTGCAAGCATGTAAATACTGGTTCAACACTAGGGAGTACTGACTTTTGGTGGCAGCAAGAAAGCAACTCAATTTGGCAAGCAGTGCAATGCCAAGTGAATTTAGTCAAACATGCAAGTGAATTTAGAGTAGTAGCACTAGGGACTAGGGACTGATAGCAGTAGCACTAGATTCAATCAAGTGAAAGTGAATTTAGAGCAGCAGCAAAATCAGGGAATGTGAGAGAGGTAGAGGGAGGCTCAACCATGAATTGCTGCTGCCCCATGGTTGAGTATGTAATTGTCGCCGCTCCTCCTTGTGGATGCCGAGGATGGAGACGCTGGATCCATGCGGGCATCCACCTCCCATCCGCACTAGCTGAAGCAAACCATAGCAGATGAACATCATTTAAACAACAAAGAACATCATTCAGATGCTTTAGAAGCATAACAGAGTGAACATCATTCGCATGCTATTCAGTATGATATCTCAGATTTTACAACTAAGCAAAACATGCATACTGTAACACTTCAGTACGAATGTAAGTAATGTCTCTTCCATCATCATCTTCTTGCGTAACAACAAATGAGAGGATGCACACATTTTAGTATCACCAATCAGTCTGGTTATCTGCTAACATACAAATAACCAGACACATCTTTATTGATAAACATGACATAGCTGTCAGCCATGTGGAAAAGACAAGCTTATGATGTTACATGCCGATTACAGGGGAGTATTTTCGTGGAACCGGAGCCTAGAGAAGAGAATAAAGGATAAGCAGTGGTTCTATAGCAGCCTGGAATATGTGGACGCATATGCATACTGAACAAATGGTACAATCAGTAGGGGACAAAACATCACAATGGGTCATGCTATCGCAAGGCTTGAATTGTATCCTCATTAGATACTTTGATGTTGATGGTTCCTGATAAGTATGCGCAACCTTGTACCGAGCGACAAATTAATGAGATGCTTGATGTCGATGGTTTATACAACCTTGCACCCATCGACAAATTAATGAGACACTTGATATTGATGGTTGCTACACAAATTCTGAAGGCAGTAGGAACCATAGCAAAACGATTTTACTCCCTCCGTTCCAAAATAGATGACCCAACTTTGTACTAAATTTAATACAAAGTTGGGTCATCTATTTTGGAACGGAGGGAGTATTTACTTGGAAGCGGCTTTGTATGTTCAGTTAGCATAGCAGATAACATTTGCGTAACACTTCAGTACGAATGTAATCTCACCAATCAGTCTGGAACCGCAGGAATCTTGGCATGCACACATTTTAGCAAGCGTCTTCCCTGCGATGGAAACAGCACCGACGAGATATGTCAAACACAAGCCTCACGAAAATTTAGAACAGCAAGGGACGAGTACCGGACGACAGCAGGAAGAAACCACACCTGAGATGTAAGGCTGCAAAACACCAGCACCGTGGACGCCCGTCCATCCAGCCAGCCAGCCTCCGGCAATGGCGGCACGCGAGGTCACCAACCACGTATGCATGCCCAAGATGAATGTAATCAGTCTAGGTCCTGCCGTACATGAGAGGAGATGGAAGACTTGGCAAGGACGGCGTACATACCTTGGGCATCTAGGTCCCGCCGGAGATGCGCCGTCGTCGACGACCACCGCAGTAGCAATCTCCGTTGTGGTCCGGTGTGCCGCACCAGACCGAGAGCAGGCGGTCGATCCCGATGCGGCCGGCCTCCATCACGCAGGTGGGTGTGGATCCGGCGCCGCCATCGCCGAAACTGGTGCGCCCCATCTATCCATCCATGTGTGGGCGTGGGTGGGTGGGTGGATCCGTGGAAAAGGGGGTTTCCTTGTGTGGATGGACGAGATGAGGAGGGAGGTCGGCCGGAGGTGGGGATGGGGCCGGAGACGGGGAGACGAGGTCGCCGGTGGGGGTGGGGATCGGCGGCGGCGGCGGAGATTGGAGAGGAATCGGGGGTGGGGAAGAGGAGCAGTTTGCGGGCAGCTTCGCGGGGCTCCACTCGTGAATCTGGGCATGGGCTCGATCTTGGGTCACCCTCGACCTTGTCTACGGTGAGGACCGTCGACGGTGGCGGTGGGGGTGGGGTTGGGGCGGCTGTGGGGCGAGAGGGGGAGAGTGGATCGGGGGAGAGGAGTGGATCGGGGAAGTTAGGGTTTGGGTGAGAGGGTGAGGGGGTGAGGGCTGCCGTTGGATCCAGAAGCATCCAACGGTGGTTGAGGCATGATCCGCGTGATATGTCTATGAACCAATCAGAGCACACCAAACAAGTTGCAGATTTTTTGACCATATAAATTGGTCATGATTGATTACATACAAATTTTTCATTTCATTTTTCAATGCTCAAAATGAGTTTTTTGTGAAAGACCTATCAAATATTTGTTCAAATGATGCCATATTTTGCACAAGTTTACATCTTAGATTGGCAAACAATATTGACAAAGGGAGTTTTTATTTCTTTTGCATGAAAAAACAATTTTCCATTTTTTGAGTGCTCAAAATAAATTTTTTTGTGAAGAACCTATCAAATATTTTTTGTAAAATTTTACCAAATCATTTTTCTAAAATACTAGGCCATATTTAATGCACAATTGACCAAATGGTTAGGTGTTAAAAGTTTTGATCCACCTTTGGTGAAAAAGACAAATTTCCGCCGTTTCAGTTGGAAGTGGGGCAAATTTGAACTGTGGCTGCCTCATAGTTTGCTATTTATTTTTTCCAAAATTTATTTCTAGGTACAAAAGTATCTATTTAATCAGAGAAACATCAAAAGTTTTCCAAGATTCAACCACTAGCTAGGAACGGTCAAGCCCGTCGTTTTGACCACATTTTGAAACGGGCATAAAAAATTCAAAAAAATTGAAAAAAATTGGAAAACCTTCGCATTGTGTCATTATATGTGGCCAAGTTCCTAAGAAAAATAACAAACTTGTAATACGGCAATTATTTTTAAAAAGTGTTCTTAGAAACGAGCTATCACGTGTGGAGATCAATGGCTTTCAAGTCAAATGATCAATCTTATGGCCACATTTATGGCATAGTTTGTTCAAATGATCTCATATTGTGCACAAGGGTGCATATTGGAATGGCAAACAATGTTGCCTAAGGAAGTTTTCATTTTTTTTGGACGAAAAAACTATTTTCCATTTTTCGAGTGCCCAAAGGGAGGTTTTTTTGTGAAGGACCTCCCAAATAATTATTGCATAATTGGACCAAATCAATTTTCTAAAATAATAGGCCATGTTTAATGCATAATTGACAAAATGGTTGGGTGCCAAATGTTTTTATCCACCTCTGGTGAAAAAGACAAATTTCTGCCGATTCAGTAGGAAGCGGGACAAATATGAACTGCAGCTGCCTCATAGTTTGCTCTTTATTTTTTCAAAAAATCATTTCTAGGTACATAAGTATCTATTTAATCAGAGAAACACCAAAAAAATTCCAAGATTCAACCACTAGCAAGGAACGGTCATTTACGCCGTTTTGACCGCATTTTGAAACGGGCATAAAAATTAAAAAAAAATCAAAAAATTGGAAAACCTTCGCATTGTGTCATTATATGTGACCAAGTTTCCAGGAAAAATAATAAACTTGTAATACGGTAATTATTTTAAAAAAGTGTTCTCAGAAATGAGCTATCAAGTGTGAAGATTCATGGCTTTTAAGCCAAATGATCAATCTTATGGCCACATTCATGGCATAGTTTGTTCAAATGATCTAATATTGTGCACAAGGGTGCATCTTGGAATTCCAAACAATGTTGCCTAAGGAAGTTTTCATTTTCTTTGCACGGAAAATTCATTTTTCATTTTCCGAGTGCCCGAAATGAGGTTTTTTTGTGAAGGAACTACCAAATAATTGTTGCACAAATGGACCAAATCAATTTTATAAAATACTAGGACATATATAATGCACAATTGACAAAATGGTTGGGTGAAAAAAGTTTTGATCCACCTCTGATGAAAAAGACAAATTATCGTCGATTCAGTTGGAAACAGGTCAAATTTGAACTGTAGCTGCCTCATAGTTTGTTCTTTATTTTTTCCAAAAATCATTTCTAGGTACATAAGTATCTATTTAATCATAAAAACACCAAAAAAAATTCCAAGATTCAACCACTAGCTAGGAACGGTCAAGCCCGCCGTTTTGACCGCATTTTGAAATGGGCATAAAAAATTCAAAAAAAATCAAAAAATTGGAAAACCTTCACATTGTGTCATTATATGTGACCAAGTTTCCAGGAAAAATAATAAACTTGTAATACGGTAATTATTTTAAAAAAGTGTTCTCAAAAATGAGCTATCAAGTGTGAAGATTCATAGCTTTCAAGCCAAATGATCAATCTTATGGCCACATTCATGGCATAGTCTGTTCAAACGATCTCATATTGTGTACAAGGGTGCATATTGGAATAGCAAACAATGTTGCCTAAGGACGTTTTCATTTTTGTTGGACGAAAAAACCATTTTCCATTTTTCGAGTGCCCGAAAGGAGGTTTTTTTGTGAAGGAACTACCAAATAATTGTTGCAAAATTGGACCAAATCATTTTTATAAAATACTAGGCCATATTTAGTGCACAATTGACAAAATGGTCTGGTGTAAATGTTTTTGATCCACCTCTCGTGAAAAAGACAAATTTCTGCCGATTCAGTTGGAAGCGGGTCAAATTTGAACTGCAGCTGCCTCATAGTTTGCTATTTATTTTTTCCAAAAATCATTTCTAGTTACATAAGGACCTATTTAATAATAAATAAATGGTTTGGTGGCGATACGTCGAGGTTTGGGCGGTGGCCGAGAGCCCCAACTCTAGAGCGCGTAAACTCGCATGCCCGCCGCGTGGTCACCGCGTGACCGTGGCGTTGCCATGTGTTCTGGGCGGCCTAGGCATGTCTAGTGGGTTGGGCACTCCCCAGGTTGGTGCTAGGAAGAAAATTACGACATAAGATTCTCATGAGGAGACCAATCGATGCTCAAACATGAATTAGCAGCCAAGTGTTTGATTAGCGGTACGGGAAATGTACATGGCTAATGGGCGTGAGTTTTGACTGAGGATGATCAGTTACTAAGAAGACCATTTTCACAAATTTTCAGCTCAAAAGGAGGAGCCAAGGTGGTACTTGCTTTGCAAACCACCACACTGTACATAAATACGAATGTTGAAGCTCGGCTCAAAATAATGAATGGATTGAGCTAGCATTTGGTGGAGGATGGTTATTTGGGCATAGGAAAGCACTGTAGAAAATGGATACTATTTGGACATGCCAAAGTGGTACTTCCTTCACAAACTGTTACTCTGAACAGAATAAGAAAATGAATATTTTGAATTATTTTTGAACTAGGCAAGGAAGGTTTTTACATATTTGACGAAGATATGACCCAAAGAATTTATGAGATCTTTTTGGGAATTTTGGGAATGACAGAAATATAGGTTGCTTCACAACCTAGGGCAAAAACTGCCACATGGACATGACACATAGGCAAAACTGATGAGGTGGCGCCTAGTCATAGCAACCCACCACAATTTACAAGGCTATGACCATCTATATTGGTCGTTAACAACTAGAAATAAGGCAGCGGACTAGCGCTGTTAACTTTATGACCATTTCATGTAAGGAAATTATGACCTTTCTGACCAAAATGGTCGCAATGGTTTAGGGTTTGGAGCCCCTCGAACAGCTTTTGACCAATTGGTCTCAAATGGTCATAAATCTATGACCAATTCTTCCAGGGTAACTGACAGAAGGTCATAAGTTGACATATTTCTTGTAGTGTTGGGGGTAGCAATGCCACCGGAGTGTCGCACCGGGACCTCATACATGCGGGGTGTTGTGGTGGCATGTACGAAGATGCGACACGCGTCTCCGGGGTGTGCCCCCCTCATAGACGTTTGTACTAGTTCAGCCCATAGGAACACTTTGGAGCAACATCTGGGCCATACCCACAGCAAGATCCCCTCCGTGGAGACCCTACGCGTCTTTTTCACCCCTCTAGGGGCTGGCGACGGCGCCGTCCGTGAGGGAGGCCACAACCCGGAGACGCATGCCGCCTCTTCGGACATGCCACGACACCACCCTGCATGTATGAGGGCCCGGTGCGACGCTCCGGTGGCATTGCTACCCCCCAGGGGCCCTGTCCCGCCTAACCCTGTAGCGTTAGACCACGAGCTCTAGCCCTTCGACTTTACATGGACGGGCATTGACCAGTGGAACTCTCCCCCCGGTTGTGTTAGGTCAGCCCATAGGAACACTTTGGAGCAACATCCGGGCCATACCCACAGCAAGATCCCCTCCATGGAGACCCTACGCGTCTGTTTCACCCATCCAGGTGCTGGCGACGGCGCCGTCCGTGAGGGGGGCCACACCCCGGAGACGCATGCCGCCTCTTTGGACATGCCATGACACCATCCTGCATGTATGAGGGCCCGGTGCGATGCTCCGGTGGCATCGCTACCCCCCAGGGGCCCCGTCCCGCCTAACCCTGTAGCGTTAGACCACGAGATCTAGCCCTTTGACTTTACACGGACGGGCTTTGACCAATGGAACTCTCCACCCGGTTGTGTTAGGTCAGCCCATAGGAACACTTTGGAGCAACATCCAGGCCAGACCCACAGCAAGATCCCCTCCGTGTAGACCTGACGCGTCCGTTCCCCCCATCCAGGTGTCGACGGCGCCGCCATCCGTGAGGGGGGGGGGCACACCCCGGAGATGCGCGTCACCTCTTTGGACATGGCACCACACCACCCCGCATGTATGAGGGCCCGGTGCGATGCTCCGGTGGTATTGCTATCCCCCAGGCCCCTATCCCGCCTCTTCAGACATGGCACCACACCGCCCCGCATGTATGAGGGCCCGGTTAGACGGGACAGTGTACCTGGGGGGTAGCAATGCCGCTAGGTGTTGCTTTGGGCCCTCCTACGGTTGTGGAAGCGTGGTGGCTGGCGCAGGCACCCGACACGCAGCTCTGGGGTGTGCCCCCCTCATCGGCGTCGCTGTGGGGCACGGCGGCAGCAACGTCCGTGAGGGGGGAATCGATATACCATCGGGGTATGTTTTTTTGTTAGATAAGGCACATTTATGTTGTGAAAAAAACAGGAAAAAGTAAATAATATAAATAAAAAATTAAAAAATATATATATTAAAAAATAGAGGTATGCCGATGGAAAGGCCGTCGGCATACCTGCGCACACGACCACGGATCGATGACGTGGCAAAGGGCAGGGATCAATGACGTGGCAACATCCATGGGCCAGGCCTATGCCGACGGCCAGGCCGTCCGCATAGATTTGCCACCCCACGGACCGGCGAGCGACGCGGATCGATGACGTGGCGGGCGACACGGATCGATGACGTGTGGGCTATGCGGACGGCCGCCGTTAGCCCGTCGGCGTAGACTGACGCCGTCAAAAGGCCGTTTCCGCCCGGGTAGCCGGGCCCACGTGCTATGCCAACGGGCTCCTCTATGCCGACGGCCACCGTAGGCATATTTCTCGCGACGCCGACAGCTGAGCTTTGCCGACGGGGGCTGTCGGCATAGATGGATATACGCCGACGACTTTTCTATGCCGACGGCTTGGGCTGGGCCGTCGGTATAGGCCAATCTATGCCGACGGGGGCCGTCGGCATAGGTTCGGCCGTCGGCATCGCCAATTATTCTGGCAGTGAAATGCCCACATGGACTGGGTCCCCTCAATCAATCCATGTTAAATTCAGTCCCTCCTAGCACCCTGTTCGGTAGAGCCAGCAAAAAAAATTCTTTCCCAACACCAAGTTGCGTCGAAGAAAGTGAAACGCTAAAAAGCATACCAAGAAGACTGTTGGCATACAACAGGAGAAGCTAGCTAGAACAGACCATCATGAACATGTTTCAGGATCGTGTCGCACCTTGCTAAAACAAGTCTCAGGCGTTCACACCGGTTCTAGTTCTAGAAAAACATTAACAATATAATGTAAATTCCAACCTTATTTTGGACCTGGTTAAACGGGGTAGAGCCTAAGACAACAACATATATCCGAGTTGGAGTATGTGCATTATTTTAGGCTATATGGACTTAATTATAACTTTTAAGTTTGTGAGCAACTGAGCACTGCAAGTAAAAGTCAAGTTTTTTTTTCTGAGAACATCTCGACAGGGGCAGGGAGTTCCTGCATTTCATTAAGAAGACGAGAATTGCTCGGTTAATCAGGGATAACCGAGCGAAAACCCGATACATACACATGCACAGGCACCTACCACACGATTGATAAACGGGCAACCGTGCAAAAAAGAAAAACAGACCACATGGTTGATTAAGGGACAACGGTGCAAAAAACCCGACCACATGATTGACAATGGGACGATCATGCAAAAAAAAAACACAGCCATGACCGACAACGCCACCCACGAGGCGTTGAAACGCCACCAACATGGAGCAAAGCCACAACGCCACCACATAGGGCCGCCGCCGCCCCGGCATCCAACCAGCAAACTTGAGACTGCCGTCTCGACTTCCTCCACGCGCCGACGAGACCAAGAAGCATGGCAATAGCGTGACAACAAACACAGGCCGAGCTTCCAAAGGCAATGCCCCAAGGGGGAAAACGACGAAGCCATCACCATTGCCCGCTTCACCCAAAGCCAAACCAATATTTTCACCCAGAGAGCCTAGGGAATTGAGGATAAAGCGATGTTGGGGTTCTACGGTGACGCCTCCAAGAAGGGGGATGACATCCGACGATGACGCCGTCACTGGCACCGACCGATGCCAGTGGTAAGTTTTCACCGGAACAAACCCACGGGAACTAGACACGCCCTCCTCCAAACAAGCCGGTCGCAGCCGATCAATGTCCGCGTCCAAGCCAAGCCAAACACCGAGCAACTCACAGCCGCCGTCCACTGCGCCAACCCCAGATTCCAGCCATATGAAGAAACCTCAAGCCGCCGAGCCACTATCCGCAACCTGGTGCCAGAGCTACACATGTCGGGGCCACCATGAGCGGCCACTCCCAGTAGGCCACATAACATCACCACCATGGCGGCACCACCGCACCGCCATGCAAAGCTGCGGAACACCGCCGCGGCCGCAGCTCCCCTGGCCGAAGGAGGGGACCCCGACACCCAAGCACAGCACGCCAGAGTGCCACCTCCGTGAAAACCAAACGCGGAGCGTCAGATCCATGAAGGCCGGCCACAACGCCACCCCCACGTCCCCCATCCGGCGAAGGAGAGCAAGAAGCATCACTGTCATGTTCGAGGCCGCCGCCCCATCTTGCCCGCGCTGGAGAGACGTAGCCACCACCATATGCGAAG
This sequence comes from Triticum aestivum, assembly GCF_018294505.1. NCBI lineage: Eukaryota > Viridiplantae > Streptophyta > Magnoliopsida > Poales > Poaceae > Triticum > Triticum aestivum. The sequence goes on from NC_057813.1 coordinate 68,817,401, forward strand.
CACCATCCGGGGACGGAACCGTGCAGCGTGCGACAAAGTGGTCCAGCGGCTTTACCCGCCGGCATCCCTCGGAGGTGACAGTGGCTAGGGTTTTGCCCAAGCCGCCCCAGGAGCAATACGAGCGTTGTATCCGGATAGGTTCTCTTTCCGTACAAGTCAGTTACATGACTATATTTATGGATGATAACACTTTCTTCAGGTAGCTAGACAGGAAAGCTAAAGATCCAAAACTTCATGCACTTCCTTTTGCCTCGCTTTGCTGCGCGGGTTTTCCTTCTGGAGTTCTTTTGTTTTTGGGGTTTGATATGTCCACTTGTATTTTTGGTTTTACTAGAGAATACCCCGCGCGTTGCTGCGGGAATCGATTGCAATATATTTACCGAAAAAGGCTTTCGCCCTGCTTTATAAATAAAGTAAACCGCCAGAGAGCGCAATACACGGACTAGTCCACACACACACCCAAGTCTCACACAAAAGTACATAGGTTCTGCTGAGGGCACAACTCAAGAAGCCCATAAAAAAGAAAAAGAAAACAAGGCAGCCGCCTAAGGGCGAGGAAGGCGCCTAATCTGGCTCCGGCGGAGGCGGCGGGGGCGGCGGCGACAGGCGGACGGCCATCGATCGGAGGTCGGCGATGAAGGCGGAGATGACGTCGCGGTCCTGGGGGCGACTAAGCGGCCGCCAAAGCTGCAAGAAACCAGAGAGTTTGAAGAATGCATCAGTAGCTCGTCGAAGAGGGGTGCGCTGGATCACAAGTTTATTCCGGGTCAAGGTCAAGTGCCTCGATTTGCAATATATTTCATTGATTTGATTGTATCAAGCTTCCATTGTTGAATTAATAACGTATAAACTAAAGCTGAAAATAAATATTATATATTGTAATTGATTATTGTGTAGTTAGAAAATATTTTGAATATAAGTGGCATTACGTAATGGAAAACTTTTTTCATGCATGTTGAGTGGACCTTTGGTGAGGTGGCATGTGTGGTGAAGTGAAAAGTGTGCATGTGATCAACTAAATGGAAAACCTTTTCTCATGCATGTAGTGGTGGGCCTTTGATGAGGTGGCATGTGTGCATGTTGAGATAAATAGGATAGTGGGGATCAACTTCTTATGTATATAGGATTTGTGTGGGTAGGTATTTGGTTCGAGCTGGTTCAGTTTTGCGAGTACGTTACAAGCTTGCGGGTGGATGTGTGCCCGACTCTTCGTTTCTTGGGCAGTTACAAGCCGTAGTTGTGTTGTCGAACTGTGGTGGTAAGAGCATCTCCGGCCGTCCCCCAACAGACCCTTTTGGACTACATTTTTTACATCCGTCGATAAAAAAACAGCCCAGTCAGATCCCCAGGGTCTCATTTTTTGCCGGATTTGGCTAAATATTCGTCCGGCGGTCCCAGGTGAAACCCAGCCTGCCGGGGGGGTTGGGGGGCTCTTGGAGAGTCCGACGCTATATTTTAGGTGTTTTTGGCCCACATTCAGTGTCTTTTTCCTTTCTCCCTCTCCTATGTCCTCTGTCATCTCTCCTCTCTTTTCACTTTTTCTTCACGGGCAAAGCCGAGAAGGGCGTGGACGTTGGGCGTGGTCGGGGAGCCAGAGCTCGCCGGGCGGGGGTGAGGCCGTGGCGCCATGGTGGAGCAGCCGTTGCCTGGTGGACGGCCGGGACCGGGACGCAGGAGGCGGCTGAGTGCAGCAGCGGTGGCCGTCGATGGCGCGATGCGGCTGGACAATGCGCTGGCGTGGCCGTGGCCTCGCGAGGCGCAGCGCCCCTCGATTGGGTTGTACGAGTGGTGCAGGCGAGGTCGAGAAGGAGCGGCGCCAGCGCCCCGGCGTGCGTGATGGCAAAGGTGTATAGGAGGCTGGGATGGGGCGGCGTGGACGGGGCTGGGACGGGGCGGCACGGACGTGGCTGGGACGGGGTGGCGGTGGCCTGGACACGCTCAAGGAGAAGGACACTGTCTCCACCCTCATGCTGCTCGAGCTCGACATCCATGGAGCTCGGGGCGAGGCTGGGCCGACCATGGCCTGGGGCGGGCGAGGCCTGGGCCTGGACGGGAGCGGCCTCGGACGGGGCGACGCGGCCTGGGTGCGGACAGGGCAGCTCGTGGACGGGGCGGTGTGGCCTGGGCGCGAACTGGGGGCGCGGCCAGCTTGGAGAGGACGGGGCGCGGCTCCGTGGACTGGATGGCTGTGGCCTGGTGCTGGGAATCATTGCATGGAAAACAAAAAAGTTTCTATGCACACGCAATGATCTATCCATGGAGATGCATAAAAACGAGGGGGAGAGTGTGTCTACGTACCTCGTAGACCGTAAGCGGAAGCGTTTGTCAATGCGGTTGATGTACTCGAACTTTTTCTAGCTCCGACCGATCATGTACCGAGCGTACGACACCTTCGAGTTCTGCACACATACAACTCGGTGATGCCCTCTCCTTCTTGATCCAGCAATATGTCGAGGTAGTAGATGAGTTCTCTCAGCACGATGGTGTGGTGATGGTGATGGTGAAGTGATCTTCGCAGGGCTTCTCCTAAGGACCGCGGAAATATGACTAGGTGTGTAAACTATGGAGGGGGGCGCCGCACACGGCTAGGAAATTGTCTGTTGTGTGCTAGGCGCCCCCCCTCTTCATATATATAGGTGGGATGGAGGGAGGAGCAGCCACAGGAGGTGCCCAAGTAGGAGGAATGCCACTTGGAGTCCCTCCCAAGCCGCGCCCCCTACCATATATAACCGAGGGGGAAGGAAAGAGGGGGGAGTGGGAAGGAAGTAGGAATCATAAGACACACTTTCCATGCCCTCCCGTCATTCCTTTTCCTCCTCATAGGACTGGCCTCTATAGGGGAGCACCAAGGCTGGTCTGTTCTCTCACTTGGCCCATAAGGCCCATATCTTTCCTAAGGGTGCCCGAAACTCCTTTCGGGTAACCCGTTAAGTACCCGGTACCCTCCAGAACACTTTTGGTGTCCGAATACCATCGTCCTATATATCAATCTTTACCTCTCGACCATTTAGAGACTCCTCATGATGTCCATAATCTCATCGGGGACTCCAAACAACATTCGGTCACCAAATCACATAACTCATATAATACTATATCATCAACGAACATTAAGCGTGCGGACCCTATGGGTTCTAGAACTATGTAGACATGAATGAGACACCTCTCCGGTCAATAACCAATAGTGAAACCTGGATGCCCATATTGGCTCCTACATATTCTATGAAAATCTTTATCGGTTCAACCATTATGACAACATACATAATTCCCTTTGTCCATCAGTATGTTACTTGCCCGAGATTCGATCATCGGTATCTTCATACCTAGTTCAATCTTGTTACCGGCAAAATCTCTTTACTCGTTCTGTAATACATCTCCTCGTGACTAACTCCTTAGTCGTTTTCTTGCAAGCTTATGATGTGTATTACCGAGAGGGCCCAGAGGTACCTCTTCAATACTCGGAGTGACAAATCCTAATCTCGATCTATGCCAACTCAACAAACACCTTCGGAGATACCTATAGAGAACCTTTATAATCACCTAGTTATGTTGTGACGTTTGATAGCACACAAGGCATTCCTTCGATATCCGGGAGTTGCATACCCTCATAGTCGAAGGAATATGTATTTTACATGAAGAAAGCAATAGCAATAAAACTGAACGATCAATATGCTAAGCTAATGGATTGGTCTTTTCCATCACATCATTCTCCTAACGATGTGATCCCGTTATCAAATGACAACTCATTTCCATGGTTAGGAAACCTTAACCATCTTTGATCAACGAGCTAGTCAAGTAGAGGCTCACTAGGGACACACTGTTTGTTTATAAATATCCACATGTATTTAGGTTTCCAATCAAAACAATTCTAGCAAGGATACTAAACCTTTATCACGAATAAGGAAATATAAAATAACAAATTTATTATTGCATCTAGGTCATATTTCCTTCAGTCTCCCACTTGCACTAGAGTAAATAATCTAGTTCACATCATAATATGATTAACACCCATAGCTCACATCGCCATGTGACCAATACGTAAAGAGTTTACTAGAGTCAATAATCTAGTTCACATCGCTATGTGATTAACACCCAAAGAGTACTAAGATGTGAACATGTTTTGCTTGTGAGAGAGGTTTAGTCAACGGGTCTGCCACAATCAGATGTGTATGTATATCGCAAATTTCTATGTCTACAATGATCTGTATGGAGCTACTCTAGCTAATTGCTCCCACTTTCAATACGTATCTACATTGAGACTCAGAGTCATCTGGATCGGTTTAAAAGCTTGCATCGACATAACTCTTTATCACCTCCATAACTGAGATATATTTCCTTAGTCCTCTAAGGATAATTTTGACCATTGTTTAGTGATCTACTCCTGGATCACTATTGTACCCCCTTGCCAAACTAATTGGCAAGACACACAACAGGTATGGTACACAGCATGGCATACTTTATAGAACCTATGGCTGAGGCATAGGGAAAGACTTCCATTCTCTCTCTATCTTTTGTCGTGGTCATGCTTCGAGTCTTACTCAACTTCACACCTTGCAACACAGACAAGAACCCTTTCTTTGACATACCCATTTTTGAACCCCTTCAAAATCATGTCAAGGTGTACTCATTGATAATCTTATCAAGCGCCTTGATCTATCTCTATAGATCTTGATGCCTAATATGTAAGCAGCTTCACCGAGGTCTTTCATTGAAAAACACTTATTCAAGTATCCTTTTATGCTATCCGGAAATTCTATATCATTTCCAATCAATAATATGTCATCCACACATAACACCAGAAATGCTACAGAGCTCCCACTCACTTTCTTGTAAATACAGGCTTCACCGTAAGTCTGTATAAAACCATATGCTTTGATCACCTTATCAAAGCGTATATTCCAACTCCGAGAAGCTTGCACCAGTCCATAGATGGATTGCTGGAGCTTGTACACTTTGTCAGCACCTTTAGGATCGACAAAACCTTCTGGTTGCATCATATACAACTCTTCTTTAAGAAATCCATTAAGGAATGCAGTTTTGACGTCCATTTGCCAGATTTCATAATCATAAACTGTGGCAATTGCTAACATGATTTGGACAGACTCAAGCATCGCTACGAGTGAGAAAGTCTCATCATAGTCAACCCCTTGAACATGTCGAAAACCTTTTGCGACAAGTCGAGATTTGTAGACAGTAACATTACCATCAACGTGAGTCTTATTATTGAAGATCCATTTATTCTCTATGGCTTGCCGATCATCGGGTAAATCCATCAAAGTCCATACTTTGTTCTCATACATGGATCCTATCTCAAATTTCATGGTCTCAAGCCATCTATTGGAATCTGGACTCATCATAGCTTCTTCATAGTTCGTAGGTTCGCCATGGTCTAGTAACATGACTTCCAGGACAGGATTACCATACCACTCTAGTGCGGATCGTGCTCTGGTCGACCTACGAGGTTCAGTAGTAACTTGATATGAAGTTTCACGATCATTATCATTTGCTTCCTCTCTAGTTGGTGTAGGCATCAGAGAACGGTTTTCTGTGATGTGCTTCTTTCCAATTCGAGAGAAGGTACAATTACCTTATTAAGTTCTACCTTCCTCCCACTCACTTCTTTTGAGATAAACTCCTTTGTAGAAATGTTCCATTCTTCGCAACAAAGATCTTACCTTCGGATCTGTGGTAGAAGGTGTACCCACTTGTTTCCTTAGGGTATCCTATGAAGACGCACTTCTCCGATATGGGTTCAAGCTTATCAGGTTGAAGCCTTTCGACATAAGTGTCGCAACCCCAAACTTAAGAAATGACAGCTTAGGTTTCTTGCCAAACAATAGTTCATATGGTGTTGTCTCAACGGATTTAGACGGTGCCCTATTCAACGTGAATCCAGTTGTCTCTAATGCATAACCCCAAAACGATAGTGGTAAATCGGTAAGAGACATCACAGATCATACCATATCTCATAAAGTATGGTTACGATGTTCGGACACACCATTACGTTGTGTTGTTCCAGGTGGCATGAGTTGTGAAACTATTCCACGTTGTTTTAAATGAAGGCCAAACTCGTAACTCAAATATTTGCCTCCGCGATCAGATCGTAGAAACTTTATTTACTTGTTACGATGATTCTCCACTTCACTCAGAAATTATTTGAACTTTTCAAATGTTTTAGACTTGTGTTTCAATAAGTAGATGTACCCATATCTCCTCAAATCATCTGTGAAGGTCAGAAAATAATGATACCTGCCGCGAGCTTCAACACTCATCGAACCACATACATCGGTATGTATTATTTCCAATAAGTCATTAGCTCTCTCCATTGTTCCGGAGAACGGAGTTTTAGTCATCTTGCCCATGAGGCATGGTTCACAAGTAGCAAATGATTCATAATCAAGTGATTCCAAAATCCCATCGGCATGGAGTTTCTTCAAGCGCTTTACACCAATATGACCTAAACGGGAGTGCCACAAATATGTTGCACAATCATTATCAACTTTGCATCTTTTAGCATCAATATTATGAATATGCGTATCACTACGATCGAGATTCAACAAACCATTTACATTGGGTGTGTGAACATAGAAGGTTTTATTCATGTAAATAGAACTAAAATTATTCTCTGACTTAAATGAATAACTGTATCACAATAAACATAATCCAATCATATTCATGCTCAACGCAAACACCAAATAACATTTATTTAGGTCCAACACTAATCCCAAAGGTAGAGAGAGTGTGCGATGGTGATCGTATCAACCTTGGAATTACCTCCAACACACATAATGACCTCGTCCTTAACTAGACTTTTTCATTCTGTAATTCCCATTTTGAGTTACTAATCTTAGCAACTGAACCGGTATCAAATACCCAGGGATTGCTACGAACACTAGTAAAGTACATATCAATAATCTTTATATCAAATATACCTTTGTCACTTTGCCATCCTTCTTATCCAACAAGTATTTGGGGCAGTTCCGCTTCTAGTGACCATTCCTTTGTAGTAGAAGCACTCAGTTTCAGTCTTAGGTCCAACTTTTGGCTTCTTCATGGGTGTGCCAACTTGCTTGCCATTCTTCTTGAATTTTCATTTCTTTCCCTTTGCCCTTTTTCTGAAACTAGTGGTCTTGTTAACCATCAACATTTGATGTTCTTTCTTGATTTCTACCTTCACCGATTTCAGCATCGTGAAGAGCCCGGGAATCATTTTCATCATCCCTTGCATATTATAGTTCATCATAAAGTTCTAGTAACTTGGTGATAGTGACTAGAGAACTCTGTCAATCACTATCTTCTCTAGAAGATTAACTCCCACATGATTCAAGCGATTGTAGTACCCAGACATTCTGAGAACATGCTCACTGGTTGAGCTATTGTCCTCCATCTTGTAGGCAACGTACATGTCAAAGGTCGGCAGAAAACACATATTTGACCTATGGACGAAATCAATTCATGATCTGAACTGCTCTTGAATATTTTCACAAACTGGCCGTTTTGTGTGGCGCCTGATAGCCGGGCGCTGCACTGCACTATGCAGCGCCCTTGGCTTAGGCGCCGCATGCCCTGTAAATGTGGCAGCTCGCGGCCAGGGGCGGCCCCACATACAGTCGTGCAGTGCCCGTTCCTTAGGCGCTGCATTGTCTGTTTGTCACTTAGGCTAGCCCCACCCTCTCACCCAACCCACCCCCACCCCACACACTCCCACCCCACCCAAACCTTGAGCCTTGCGCCCCTCCTCTCTCCCCTCTCGCCCTCTCAAATCCTTCTCAAATCTTGAAAATTCGGAGTATTTGACCGTGCATTTCGAAGCCAACCCCTCCCTTAAGGTAATCTCCTCCGAACCCCTCTTTTTCATCCATAGGAATTGTCACATTTTCTCAAATCTTTCTAGCTTGGGGAAACCCTAGTTTTGGCTTGGATTTGGAAATTTGTGTTGAATCGTGTTATGTTTCTTTGCTAATTTGGTACGGTTAGGCTTCATACTATGCTAGGGTTATGGTTATGTGTGTTTTATGTTGGGGTTAATTTTATGCTATGGTTAGAGTTGTGGTTATATTTAAGTGGGGTTAGGGTTATTGTTTCATATATACCTTAGGGCTTTTGTATTTTGTGCAAATATTTTGTTAAGTACTTACTTGATATATGTGTGTTTTTGATTATTGTAGCGATGGGAAGAACATGTGTTTATGTTCATCATGTGGATAAAGAGGCCTTTTTGAAAGGCAATGTTGAGCCGGACCCAGATGAGCTTGACATGTGTTTGAGAGTAGCCCTATCTATGAGGATTTCTTGGAACAAGTGAGGAAGGATTTCAATTGGATGGACCCAAGTGACGTTGTTGAGTTCGAGGGAAGGCATAATGTTGGTTTTGGGATGCACATCCGTTGGAAGACAATGCATGTGAACTCCGAGCAATGTTGGGTTGCATACAAGGATACGGTTGCGAAATCTCTAGACAAGGCTCTTGAGTTATTTGCCTCCAAGAAGGTCGAGTCTAGTTTGCATTTTGACTTGAACCGCAACCCCTCCCCATTGGTTGCTAGTACTCCCCCACCCATGAACCAAGATCAAGTTAGTGAACCTCATTTGATGCAACAAGTTTGGCCAATATTGAGCCCGGTTTCAAACAAGCAAAATGAAGTTTTATTTTGAAGAGGACAATTATGAGTATGAAGAGGATGAATACGAAGTTGATCTCCATGACAACAATGTGGGTGATCTCGAGCAATATCATGTGCAAGAGGCAATGGACCAAATCCATCCCTTTTTCCTGTGCATATGCATCATACTCCGATGAAGATGGCCCCGATGAAGAAGTTGATGAGGAGGGGATGAAGCCGTTGTAGATGGTGGCAAATGTATATGTCTTGGAGCTAGGCCAAGTTCTCATCATGATTTGGAAGACGGCAAGAACGGGATATATCCCGGTTGTGAGTGTGAATCCGTCTTGGAATTGAAGATGTGGCTGAACAACTACTCGGTTATGCATTATCGTCGACATAGAGTGGCCAACTCAGATGTCAATGTGCGTTACATGGTTAAATGTGAAGTGCCAAGATGTCCATGGATTGTGCGTGCAAGGCCATGGAAAGGAGGTCCCACTTGGCGCATAGTGAGTTGTTTACCAAGTCACATGTGCCGACACAAGAATGCGGATGGCGAGCTTGTGTACCAACAACACAGACAACTCACGTCTGAGTTAATCGCTTACAGGTTTTCCAACCAAATATCCACACTTCCAAGAATGAGCATCAAGAGTGTCATTGACCTTGTGAAAGCCATCTTTCATTACAAGGTGAAGTACGGCAAGGCATGGAAGGTGAAGCAAGCCGCATTCAAGATGTTGTATGGCAATTGGGAGGAAGCATACAACCGACTCCCTAGGTTGTTGTTAGCTATGGCCGCCACAAACCCATGCATGGTTCACGTGGTCGAGCCTCATGGGAACCAAACATTGATTCACAATGGGAGGACCGTCCGAGTATTTGGCTGTGCATTTTGGGCCTTTGAGCAATGTGTGAGTGCTTTTGAGCATTGTCGGCCCGTCAACGCCATTGATGGCATGTTCTTGACCGAACAATACAAGGGCACTTTATTGGTTGCAATAGCAAGTGATGCCAATAACCGGGTGTTGCCTTTGGCTTTCGCTTTGTTTGAGGTGGAGAACAATGATAACTGGGAGTGGTTCTTGCATCAACTGAGAACAAGGGTATTACCGACTAAAAGGGAAATTTGTGTCATATATTGTCGCCATCAAGGAATTCTAAACGTGGTGGTGGTTGACATTCCTGGACATACAAACTTGCACCATCGATGGTGCATGAGGCACTTTTGTGCAAACTTCTATAGGGCATGTGGTATCAAGGAGTTGGCCGATTATCTTCAAGATTGTTTTCTCGCTTTCTCTGACAAGCGGTTTGCCACATTGTTCAACTTATTGTGCTCAGACACAAGAAACTTGACCACGGTGGTCTTGAATTTCTCAATAGGAACATTGTTGAAAGGAATATGTGGGCACATGCTTTTGATGAAGATGGCCGGAGTTATGGTGAAATGACAAGCAACATGGCAGAATGCTTCAATAAGGTGCTCAAGGGTGTACGTGCATTACCCGTGACAACAACAGTTCAATACACATTTGACAAGATGAATGCATACTTTTTAAGTACTCAATGGAGACGGATAAGCAGATTGTTGGTGAGAACAAGGAAAAGCACAAGTACAATTTCCCACCAAAGGTTGAAGAATGATTGGAATTTCAATCATGAAAGGTAGACTCCCAAGAAGTTGTACTATATAACGACAACAATTGGATGTATGAAGTGAAAGAGCCTGGAGGAACCACAAACGATGGCCACCAACACGGAGGCCGGGCTTTCAAGGTCTCCCTAACACGGTGTGATTGCACTTGCATAAGGTCATCCCTGCTTCATCTCCCATGCTCGCACTTGTTAAACGCATATCGTGTTAGGAATGTGGACGTCAATCACCCTCTTACTGTGCGGGAGTCCGATTTCTCAATCATGACTGTAAAGAATACATGGGCTCCCTGGTTTCAACAATAATTGGACCAATCACAATGGCCGGAGTATCATGGAGTTCAACTATGGCCGAACCTGGAATTGAAGGTCGTTAGACGGGGAAGACGTAAGATAAAGCGTCTTAGAGGTGACATTGACGGATGGCGCCATGGTGCCGGTTGAGAAACCAACACCAGCCAATTCCAAGAGCCTCGTGAGAAATCCCATTGTGGGGAGTGCAATGGTGGAGGACACAAGACAACAACATGTACCAAACCAAGAAAGAGATCAAAGAAAAATGATGCAAGCACAAGCCAAGAAAATGATAGCCAACCAAGTCAACCAAGGAGTAGCCAACCAAGTCAAACAAGTGCCCAAGTGCTAAACCAATCAAATCAACAAAGCCAACGAGGAACTAGGCAACAAAGAAGGAGTCAACTAGGTTTTAGAAGCGTCCATGGTGACTATATTGGCCGTGGTGATGGTAGAGGCCGTGGTGATGGTCTAGGCCATGGTGATGGTCTTGGTCGTGGTGATGGTCTAGGCCATGGTGGTGGTGGTAGAGTCCATGGTGGTGGTCTAGGCCGTGGTGGTGGTCTAGGCCGTGTTGGTGGTAGAGAGCCGCGGTGGTGGTAGAGACTGTGGTGATGGCCTAGGCCTTGCTGGTGACTATGGCCGTGGTGGTGATCTTGGCCTTGGCGGCAGTCGTAGTGGAGGAATGTTTTCTTAGCTGAATGGACTATTGTCGTATGTGACTTACTATTATCTTGTTATTTAGGTGGTCATTGTCATTTTGCATAGTGTGACTAACTATTAAGTTGCCATTTTCGTAGGTATGGCAACAATGAAGGGGGTGGAGGACACGGAGGGGGAGGTGAGATTCCGGGGTGGTTGGAGCCGGAAGAAGAAGAAGAGACGACCTTGCTCGATGCAAAATGTGTGATAAAATGTGTCCTACTATGTGCCCTTGTGAACCAAAATGTGTGCCACTATCTGCTATGAGTCCTAAATGACTATGTGTTTTGGACAAATCTATGTGCTATAGCTCCTTTATGTGTGTATGACTATGTGATTTGGACTACTATATATGCTATGTCTTATTTATGTGTTTTGGACTACCATATGTGATATCACTTATGATTATGTGACATCTGTGCGAACCAAAAAACATAAAAAGCACTTGATGTGCAGCGCCTGACCCATAGGCGCTCCACATCTGGACATGCTAGTCCAGAGAGCAACAGAACGCTTCCTGTAGCTTTCCTTGCCAAAATTCGCTAAGGCAGGGTGCAACGCCCATGGGTCAGGCGCTGCACTATACAGTGCAACGCCCAACAGGTGGGCACTGCACTGTTGGGCGTTGCACTGTATAGTGCAGCGCCTGACCCATGGGCGATGTACCCCGACTTAGCGAATTTTGGCAAGGAAAGCTACAGGAAGCGTTATGTTGCTCTCTGGACTGGCATCTGGACATGCCAGTCCAGAGAGCAACAGAACGCTTCTAGCGGCTATTCGAGCAGTGCAGCGCCCATGGGCTAGGCGCCGCACATGTTAATGTGCAGCGCCTATGCCTTAGGCGCTGCACATATGGACATCACTTAGGCTGCACCCACCTTCACCCCACACACCCGCACACCCCACACAAACCCAAAGCTCGGTACCTCCCCTCTTCCCTCCTCTCCCCCCTCTCAAATCCTTCTCAGATCCAGTGATTTTGTCCATGGATATCAAAGCCAACCCCTCCCTTAAGGTAATCTCCTCCGATCCCGTCGTTTTCATCCAGATGAATTCTCACATTACCTCAAATCCTGCTAGTTTGGGAAAACCCTAGTTGTTTATTGGATTTGGAAATTTGTGTGGAAATATGTTGGGAAACCCTAGTTTTGGCTAGGGTTAGGCATTTTAATGCGTTCATGCATTTACCTATGTACATGTCAAGGTGTTGAACTTTGTGGGGAACCCCTAGTTTTGTAGGCATGGCTTCATCCGGTTCCATGATGAGGCTGCCGTGTGCTAACCAAGAAGACATGCGGAACAAGTGGGAGGACGCATCTTCGCACAAGGTGAAGGAGAAAGATGTCAACATCCCTCCATGTTGGCATGGAGATGTTTGCAAGGTGAAGGTGTCCACCGACCAAAAGAAGTCATGGACGGAAGGGCGGAGATATTTTGTATGCCCGATCTATGCTTATGACCGTGCACTTCCAACGAACGCCTATGACCAACCACTGGTAAGCTCGAGAAGTAAAATGTTACTATCAAATGTGTGTTAACACTAACAAAAATTTTGTATGCAGTCACCGCCTCCTCTATGCAAGTACTTCACGTGGATAGACCATGAAGTGCTAGAAGATGTCCAAGAGGACCAATATCAAGATTGTCTTAGGCACTAGCGGAGGTTCGAAGAATTTTTTCGAAGACGCTTGGAGGAAGAGAGTCGTCAAAAGGAGAGGATGGAGCGGAAGAAACGAGAGGAGGAGAGGGCACGCCAAGCGAAACTTGCTCTTGAGGATGAGAGGGAAAGAAAGCTTGCAACGGCTTGCGAGGCGCAAGAGGAGGACTCGGCACATGACAAGAAGGGGAATTGGCCTCGCTCTACTCAGTAGGGATTTCGCTCCGTTGCACTCATCATGAAATCGGATGTATCCATGCCGTTTTTTTCATGAACTATCTTCTAGGGCAAGATGCCATTGGTCATCAACTATGTCGCAGTAGGAAAATTTGTCATTTTTAATGAATGTGTCATAAACTATGTCGTAGTAATGTTTGAATTGCCTTAAGAGATGAACTCATTGGCATATTACTTGTGTTTGTTCAAATTGCTGTGATGCTCAAGTTATTGTAAGTGCTGTAATGTTCAAGTGAATTGAAATTGTTGTCAACTCTATTTTCCCAGTAAACAACAGTGCAACGCCCAAAGCACATGCGCTACACTATACATTGCAGCACCCAAGGGCGAGGCATCACATTGTATAGTGCAGCGCCTGACCCTTAGGCGCTGCACACAGACATAGCATTTTTTGGGAAAGATCAGTGCTGCAAAGCTGCTGTTGCTCTCTGGATACACATCCAGATGTGCAGCGCCTAGTGCACAGGCGTTGCACTGTATATTGTAACGCCTGAGTGTTGGGCGCTGCACAGTACAGTGCGGTGCCTGAGGCATGGGCGCTGTAGTGCTGTTAACTGCTAAACTGCAGAAACAGATGCACTTTTAGCTGCAAACTGAATTCACAAGTATAGTGGAATGTAGTGCTGTAAACTGCAGAAATTGAACAAAGAGAACTAATAACTTGAACATCACATCATTTAGGACAATTCAACATTACTACAAGTTCACAAACACAAGTACCACACTAGTAAGAGTTCACCAACATATGGCATAACCTCACAAGTTCATCAACCTAATGAAACGGCCACAAGAGCACTTCCATAATAGAAAACACAAGCACTAATCCCTTCCGTGCGTGTTCCTGGTGCCATGCCTGGTGGCAATCTTCTTCCTCCTGTTAGGACGAGCCTCCTCTTCCTCCACTTCCTCCTCCGCCTCATCAACCAAGCTAGCCATCTATGAGCTCTATACGACCACCTTTGGGTTCCCTATGTTGTCAAAGTCGGTGGACGTGTACCGGCGTATAGGCTACCTAGGCTACAACATATATGCGGACCAAACTTGAGCGTCCGCCAAAGTCATGTCATCATCAAGGTCACGACCCTATCACAAATCAAACAATATGGTAAAGACTAGCATTGTAATGAAGTGAGAATCACATCTAAAGGATTATTCATACCTCCTGGGTGACTGATGGTGTACCAGACCTACAGGCAGATGGTTCATCATATTTTGAGTCACGACAACCGAGAAGGTTTGATAACCGCCTTAACTTCTGGGCCTGACGCTGTAACATGAACAAGTGTATAAGATACCAAACTCCGCAAGATATGTAACATGGACACACCTGAGTGAGATATGTACCTTGAGAAAATTTTGTAGTGGACCTTCATCATTGCCTTCTCCAACCGGTGTCTTTTGAGGACTAGACTGGCTTTCATCAGCTTATTTTTTGATCTCGTTGTGCTGTGGATGAGAAAAAAGAAACACGTTAGCCATTTAAACATGTGTAATACGGCCAACGGGAAAGTAAAGAAGGGAAAACTTTACCACATAGTTAATTACCGGCATAGTAGGGACTCCTAGCCCTTCCCTAACATCGTTGTTGTACCACCGCTTCGATAAATCCTCAAAGTTTATGGGCTCTTCAAGAATATCATCGTTGTATGCCGGCAGGCATATCTCAACTCGAGCATTTTCAAGAAACCATCATAGGTAGTTATCGAAAGCAAGTGAGCTATGCTCACGAAGCTGGCCGCGTGCACTGTTACGAGCTTGCTCCACACTAAGATGGAAATGGGTAACATACGATACATGATGCTTGTCCCAGTCCTTTATCTTCCACTACTTTCTCTCGTCCAACCTGCATGGTACAACACCAAACATTAGCACAATCAAGAAGGAGTGGCGATGCTTAGTCAATATGGTTCATGCTCTCTTACCTATAAAGTGCTTTGTCCGTGTCCACCCATTCTGGCGGGTGAGGCTGGAACAGACCAAACTGACGATACACACGATGTGGCAAATGAAACTCAACCGCCCAGTTGCATATCAGTGGGCACCGCATAAGCCAGAGATCCCTATCCTGCAAGCACATCGGGTTGATGACAAACTCCTCGGTGTACCCAATTTGTCATTGGCGCCATATGGTTACCATACCACCTATGAAATAGGGCAACAACGCAACATTGATGACAATTTTTCAGGAAAGCATGAGAAATGACTGAAGTAATGTCCAACTCGGCAATGTACTTTTGGTACATGAGATTGACATCGTTCGTCATCTCCGATACCACATCCCACTTGTAAGCATATTACTTCGCCATCTTCATCCCAAGGATTAAACTTGACGCTCTTTGGGCGTCCAACAGGCAGACGCTCCCAGCTGCATACATAAGGTAGAAGCATATTACTTCCAATGGCTGCACTACTTGTGATCCTGCAACACACATCGTCTAGCTGCATATGAAAGAAAACTATATTAACTTGACAACAAGATTGCATTGCTAATGAAGAAATGACTTGATAACAAAACAAACCAACTACCTGTCGGTACAAGTAGGAAAGAGTCACTGAACCCCAGCTCCATCTGCTATCGAAGACGGTCAACGCCTTCAGCCACATCCATGGAGCGTTCTTGCCTGTGGAGTCAGGGAAGAAAGTTCTCGAGACAACGTACCACATATAGTCAAGAGCATGTGTCTGTATCACATCATCAGTGGCATCTATAGGGCAATGAGCAAAGTTGCTTTGAATCCATGTGAAAGCAGCTCCAGCTACTTTCCTTTCCTTCTTCTTCTTCTCTTCTGCCTCCTCTACATCAGCCCCAGCCTCGGTAGTGGCCATACCAATAAGAGCAATCATCTACTCGCACCACCCATCAGAATCGGTGCTCATACATAGAGGCCTCCCCTCGGTAGGAAGCCCGGTGATTAAGGCGTCATCCTCGAGCATCACAGTCATCTCCCCAGTCCGAAGATGGAAACTGTGCATCTCCGGCCTCCACCGATCAGCAAGAGAGGACACGAGAGGAGCATTGAGGTTCAGCGTGGACCGGGTGACCAACTGAATCCACGGGAGGAGTCTTGCCTACTGGATGTAGGGTGTGTACCACTCATCATAGGGCATGGTAGGACCAGAGACCCCGTGATACCGAATCTTCAGAGGTTCAAACTTCTGCAAAAAACAAGTAATGACTGATCTTAGGGCATGTCAATTTCAACTAAAGGCAAATTTGCTAAATATTTAGATTAGTCATTATTACCATCTCCTTCTCGCGCATCTTGTAGGACTGGTGTCGTGTGTCATAGGCATCGGCGAGAAGCCAAACCATCCTTACAAATTTCAAACAATAAACATATATGAGTTCATCTCAAATATCAGTATACACTAAACATCTCATATGTGTTCAACTACAAGAATCTCAACATCTCCTTCTCACACAATGAATAAATGATTGTAAATTCTTATATATATCTCGTATGTCATATGTGTTCAAATAAACTCAACATCTAATATATATCTAAAAAAACTAAACATCTCATATATATATATACATACATACATATATACATATATATATATATATATATATATATACAAAACTCAACATCTCATAGTTATCTACAAAACTAGGCATCTCATATATTTCTAAAAGAACTAAACAATCTAGGGTTTCACTAACAAAATCGTATATTGTGAACTGATGAACAATACTAGGGTAGTACCACTATGACTACACATCCTAAATCACAACACTCAATTTTGGACAAATAAAGATCAAAACTAAGCAGATCTAGGGTTCCACCAAATATTGGACAAATCTCTAAAATGGCAACGAATTTACGGAGGAAAAGAAAGGAAATGAAGGAGTTTACCTAGTAGGAGGGATTGGAGATGGAATCCACGGATTAAATCTTCAGATTTGAGAGAGATGTGGGGGGGGGGATCCGATGAGGGCGCCACCACTGCTCTTTGTCTAGAGAGCAACTTCCTGGATAGGGGGAAGAACTGCTTGGAGGGTTGGGTCGATGCGCTTAAGTCACTGTGCAGCGCCTAAATGCTAGGCGTTGCACATTACAGGTGTGGCGCCTATGGCTTAGGCGCTACACGGATGGCTGTGGGGCTGCGCCTGGCCCCGGGCTGCCACGCTGGCTGGGAGTGCGATGCTTAAGTAAAAGGTGTTGCATGGTGGAGTGCAGCGCCCGACCATCAGGCTCCACACAAAACGGTCAATTTGTGAATTTTTTCAGACGCAGTTCATATCTTGAATTGATTTCATCCTCAGGTCAAATATGTGTTTTTTTGCCTCAATGGTCTCATACCCCTCGACATGTGCATGAGTCTGAAATACCAATTTCAGCTCTTGGAACATATCATATGCTCCGTGGCATTCAAAACCTTTTTGAAGTCCCGGTTCTAAGCAGTAAAGCATGGCGCACTAAACTATCAAGTAGTCATCATACCGACCTTGTCAAACATTCATAACGTCTGCATTTGGTCCTGCAATAGGTCTGCCACCTAGTGATGCATTAAGGACATAATTCTTCTGTGTATCACGGACCCAGTGCAAATCATTGATACTATCATCTTTCAACTTATTTTTCTCTAGGAACATATAAAAAATAAACGGGGAGCTACATTGTGAGCTATTGATCTACAACATAATTTGCAAATAATACCAGGACTAAGTTCATGATAAATTAAGCTCAGTTAATCAAATTACTTAAGAACTCCCACTTAAATAGACATCCCTCAAATCATATAAATGATACGTAATCCAAATCAACTAAACCATGTCTGATCATCACATGAGATGGAGTAGTTATCAATGGTGAACATCTCTATGTTGATCATATCTACTATATGATTTACATTCGACCTTTCGGTCTCCAGTGTTCCGAGGCCATGTCTATACATGGTAGGCTCGTCAAGTTTAAACCAAGTATTCCGCTGAAAAATATGCTCTAGAGGCAATAATAAAGTTATTATTTAATTCCTTAATTCATGATAAATGTTTATTATTCATGCTAGAATTATATTAACTGGAAACTTAGTACATGTGTGAATACATAGACAAAACATATAGTCCCTGGTATGCCTCTACTTGACTAGCTCGTTAATCAAAGATGGTTATCTTTCCTAACCATAGACATGTGTTGTCATTTGATCAATGGTATAACATCATTAGGAGAATGATGTGATGGACATGACCCATCCGTTAGCTTAGCATTATGATCGTGTCAGTTTCATTGCTACTGCTTTCTTCATGACTTATACAAGTTCCTCACACTATGATATTATGCAACTCCTGAATACCAGAGGAACACTTTGTGTGGTACCAACCATCACAATGTAAATGGGTGCTTATAAAGGTGCTCTACAGGTATCTCTGAAGGTATTTGTTGGCTTGGCATAGATCGAGATTAGGATTTTTCACTCCGTGTTTCGGAGAGGTATCTCTGGGCCCTCTCGGTAATACTCATCACTATAAGCCTTGCAAGCATTGTGAATAATGAGTTAGTTGCCGGATGAAGTATTACGGAACGAGTAAAGATAGTTGCCGGTAATGAGATTGAACTAGGTATTGAGATACTGATGATCGAATCTCGGGCAAGTGACATACCGATGACAAAGAGAACAACATATGTTGTTATGTGGTTTAATCGATAAAGATCTTCGTAGAATATGTAGGAGCCAATATGAGCATCTAGGTTCTGTTATTGGTTATTGACCAGAGAAGTGTCTCGGTCATGTCTACATATTTCTCGAACCCGTAGGGTCCGCATGCTTAACATTCGATGACAATTTGTATTATGGGTTTATGTGATTGGATGACTGAAGGTTGTTCGGAGTCTCGTATGAGATCATGGGCATGATGAGGAGTCTCGAAATGGTCGATACATAAAGATTGACATATTGGAAGGTTATATTCGGACACCGGAAGAGTTTCAAAGTGTATCGGGTATTTTCGGAGTACTAGGATGTTACTGGAACCCCCCATGGAGTCAATGGGCCTTAATGGGCCCTATTGGTGATAGGAGGCAGCGGGAAAGTGGTGGGGCATGCCCCTAGGCCCAAAATGAATTGGTTTAGGGTTTTTTTTGGTGGGGGACGGCCCCCCTATCCTTCTTCTCTCCTCCTCCTTCCTCCTTCTGCTATTAGGAATAGGAAAGGGGGGAGCCAAACCTACTTGGAGCAGGACTCCCCCCTTGGGTGCACCTCCTCCTAGCTGACCTCCTCCTCCCTCCCTCCTTTATATACGTGGGGATGGGGGCACCTAAAGACACACCAAACAATCTCTTAGCCATGTGCGGTGCCCCCTCCATAGTTACACACCTTGGCCATATCGTCGTAGTGCTTAGGCAAAGCCCTGCGCCAGTAGCTTCATCATCACCGTCGCCACGTCATCGTGCTGATGAAACTCTCGCTCGGCCTCAATTGGATCAAGAGTACGAGGGACATCATCGAGCTGAGTGTGTTCTAAACGTGGAGGTGTCGTACGTTCGATACTTGATCGGTTGGATCGCGAAGAAGTTCGACTACATCAACCGCGTTATTGAAACGCTTCCACTTTCGGTCTACGAGGGTACATAGACAACACTCTCCCCTCTCGTTGCTATGCATCACCTAGTGATAGATCTTGCATGATCGTAGGCTTTTTTTTGAAATTACCGCGTTCCCCAACAGTGGCATCCGAGCAAGGTCTCTGTGTAGATGTTATATGCACGAGTAGAAGACAAAGAGTTGTGGGCGATAAT
This sequence comes from Triticum aestivum, assembly GCF_018294505.1. Lineage (NCBI taxonomy): Eukaryota > Viridiplantae > Streptophyta > Magnoliopsida > Poales > Poaceae > Triticum > Triticum aestivum. Next base: position 68,837,290 of record NC_057813.1, read on the forward strand.
AGTCATACTGCTTACCAGCATGTCATAGTTTGATTCGGCGGTATTGTTGGATGAAGCGGCTTAGATCGACATTACGCGTACACTTACGCGAGACTAGTTCTACCGACGTGCTTCGCACATAGGTGGCTAGTGAGTGTCTGTTTCTCCAACTTTAGTTGAATCAAGTGTGGCTACGCCCGGTCCTTGTTGAAGGTTAAAACAACACACTTGACGAAAAATCATTGTGGTTTTGATGCGTAGCTAAGAACGGTTCTTGCTAGAAGCCCGTAGCAGCCACGTAAAACTTGAAACAACAAAGTAGAGGACATCTAACTTGTTTTTGCAGGGCTTGCTGTGATGTGATATGGTCAAGACATGATGTGATATAATTTGTTGTATGAGATGATCATGTTTTGTAACAAAGTTATTGGCAACTGGCAGGAGCCATATGGTTGTCGCTTTATTGTATGCAATGCAATCTCCATGTAATTGTTTTACTTTATCACTAAGCGGTAGCGATAGTCGTGGTAACAATAGTTGGCGAGAAGACAACGATGCTACGATGGAGATCAAGGTGTCACGCCAGCGACGTTGGAGATCATGACGATGCTTCGGTGATGGAGAACATGAGCACAAGATGTTGATGGCCATATCATGTCACATATTTTCATTGCATGGGATGTTTATCCTTTATGCATCTTATTTTGCTTAGTACGGTGGTAGCATTATAAGATGATCCCTTACTAAATTTCAAGGTATAAGTGTTCTCCCTGAGTATTCTCCATTGCTACCATTCTTCGTGCTGAGGCACCACGTGATGACCGGGTGTGATAGGCTCTACGTTCACATACAACAGGTGCAAGCCAGTTTTGCACACGCAGAATACTCGGGTTAAACTTGAGGAGCCTAGCATATGCAGATATGGCCTCGGAACACTGAGACTGAAAGGTCGAGCGTGAATCATATAGTAGATATGATCAACATAGTGATGTTCACCATTGAAAACTACTCCCTCTCACATGATGATCGGACATGGTTTAGTTGATTTGGGTCACGTGATCACTTAGATGATTAGAGGAATGTCTATCTAAGTGGGAGTTCTTAAGTAATATGATTAGTTGAACTTTAATTTATCATAAACATTGTCCTGATAGTATTTTGCAAATTATGTTGTAGATCAATAGCTCGTGTTGTATTTTCCCTATGTTTTTATATGTTCCTAGAGAAAACTAAGTTGACAGATGATAGTAGCAATGATGCAGACTGGGTCCGTGATCTGAGGTTTATCATCATTGCTGCACAGAAAATTATGTCCTTGATGCACCTCTAGGCGATAGACCTATTGCAGGAGCAGATGCAGACGTTATGAATGTTTGGCTAGCTCAATATGATGATTACTTGATAGTTTAGTGCACCATGCTTTACGGCTTAGAATCGGGACTTCAAAGACATTTTGAACATCATGGAATATATGAGATGTTCCAGGTGCTGAAGAAACTCTCCCTCGGCCTCAACTGGATCAAGAGTACGAGGGACGTCGTCGAGCTGAACGTGTGCTGAACGTGGAGGTGTCGTATGTTCGGTACTTGATCGGTTGGATCCGCATGTGCAAAAATTTCTTGCACCCGTTGTGTGTGAGCATAGAGTCTATCACACCCGATCATCACGTGGTGTGTCAACACGACGAACAGTCGCAACAGTGCATACTCAGGGAGAACACTTATACCTTGAAATTTAGTTAAGGGATCATCTTATAATGCTACTGCCATACTAAGAAAAATAAGATGCATAAAAGATAAACATCACATGCAATCAAAATATGTGACATGATATGTCCATCATCATCTTGTTCTTTTGATCTCCATCTCCAAAGCATTGTCATGATCTCCATCGTCACCAGCTTGCCACCTTGATCTCCATTGTTACGTCATGGTCGTCTCGACAACAATTGCTTCTACAACTATCGCTAACGCATAGTGATAAATAAAGCAATTAAATGGTGTTTGCATTTCATACAATAAAGAGACAACCATAAGGCTCCTGCCGGTTGCCGATAAATTTTACGAAACATGATCATCTCATACAATAACGTATATCACATAATGTCTTGACCATATCACATCACAACATAGCCTGCAAACACAAGTTAGATGTCCTCTACTTTGTTGTTGCAAGTTTTACGTGGCTGCTAGCAAGAACCATTCTTACCTACGCATCAAAACCACAACGACGATTTATCAACTTTGTTGTTTTAACCTTCAACAAGGACCAGCCGCAGTCAAATTTGATTCAACTAAAGTAGGAGAAACAGACACCCGCCAGCCACCTTTATGCAAAACTAGTTGCATGTCTGTCGGTGGAACCAGTCTCATGTGCGTGGACATGTAAGGTTGGTCCGGGCCGCTTCATCCCACAATACCGCCGAATAATAATAAGATGTTGGTGGTAAGCAGTATGACTATCACCGCCCACAACTCTTTGTGTTCTACTCGTGCATATCATCTACGCCTAGACCTGGCTCAGATGCCACTGTTGGGAATCGGTGCATGGAAAAAAAAGTTTCTACACAAACACAATGATCTATCCATGGAGATGCATAGCAACGATGGGGAGAGTGTGTTTACGTACCCTCGTAGACTGTAAGCGGAAGCATATGACAACGCGGTTGATGTAGTCGAACTTCTTATAGCTCCGATCGATAATGTACCGAACGTACGACACCTCCGAGTTCCGCACACGTACAACTCAGTGACGTCCCTCGCCTTCTTGATCCAGCAAGACGTGGAGGTAGTAGATGAGTTCCGTTAGCATGGCGGCATGGTGATGAAAGGGCTGGTTATCCACTAGAGGGAGGTGAATAGGCGATTTTTATGGAAGTCTTCAAAACGTGGGAGTTTTGAAGACAAACAATATAAACAACACTATTCGAATGCAGCGGAAGGTAGACTACACTAGACAAGCCATAGTCAAGTATTCAATGAAGTGAAAGCACGAAGACTAATAGCAACTAGGTAGTAAAGATCAGGATGGAAGATAGTATGAAGCCAATCAGAACAGGTAGTCACACAGTGAAGTAAAACAGATAGTGCAAGTAGGCAATGACTTCACGAAGACAAACTGTAAGTAAAGAGAAGTAAGAGATAGAACCAGTGCCTTCAGAAGGACAGGAATTTGTTCGACCAGTTCCAGTTGCTGTGACAACTGTATGTCTTGTTAGGGAGGCTGAGATTCAACTCAGAAGACCACGTCTTCACCTTATTCCCCTTGAGCTAAGGACACCTAGTCCCCGCCCAATCACTCTGGTAAGTCTTCAAGGTAGACTTCCGAACCTTCACAGACTTTGTTCACCGGCAATCCACAATGGCTCTTGGATGCTCAGAACGCGACGCCTAACCGGCTGGCGGATTCACAGTCCTCAAGTGTAACAAGTCTTCAGATCACGCGGACGGAAAGACTTCAGTGATGCCAAACACTCTTTGGGCTCCGGGTGGTTTGCGCTTTGTCCTTGCAAGGATTCTCTCTTGAAAGCTTCGGCGATGGGTTGCTCCCAAACGGCAAAAGCCGTGTACTAACTCTGAGCAGCCACCAATTTATGGTGTAGGGGGTGGGCTATTTATAGCCACTGGGTAACCCGACCTGGTTTGTCCGAAATGACTCTAGGTCACTAAGGAACTGACACGTGTCGCAACGGTCAGATTTCAAACACAAGCGACAACTTGACTTGGGCTACAAGTAAAGTTTACTCATCTGACTCTGGATAAGATTTGCTCTCATTGTCTTCGCTCGAAGACATAGGATTTGGTTGAGCATCACTCCAGTCACTCTGAATTTGTTCACTTGGACCCCACATAACAGTGCGGTGGTTCCTATGACTCGGCAAAGTAGAAAAGGAAACAACAACAAAACAACTAAGTCTTCGCGCTCCATAGTCTTCACTCAATGTCTTCTCGTGTCATAGTATTCAACGTGAATGGCTTCACAGACCACCATTGTCTTCAATGTCTTCACACATTTTTAGGGGTCATCTCCGGTAGGTAAACCGAATCAATGAGGGACTACTACCTGTGTTATCCTGCAATTCTCACAAACACATTTGTCCCTCAACTAGGTTTGTCGTTAATACTCCAAAACCAACTAGGGGTGGCACTAGATGCACTTACAATCTCCCCCTTTTTGGTGATTGATGACAAACTGGTTGGAAGTTTTCAACGGGGACGAAAGTATGTGAAATTGTAAAGGATTAAGATATTGTCTTCATAGATGGCAGAAAGGCTCCCCCTGAAGATGTGCGTATAGATGTTTTGCGTTGGAATGCAAATGCACATGGCAGGTCGTACTTGTGGAGATCCTCTTCACCATATGAAGACAATTCATCATGCATTAACAGATATACAAGGATAATGACATGCATAATGAAAAATGGACGTCTGCGAAATGACTTCATGCGGGATTTATAATCGCATATGCGGAATTTATCCTCGCATCACAGAATAGCAGAAAAAGTAGCAGACGACCATCAAGTTTAAGTGTTACAACTCAAAGAACCAAATGTATCAAAAGCGAGAGTTGTAAGCACTAGGCAAAAAGTATATCAACCACCCATCTAGACCCGCTTGAAGACTATCAACATATGCTTCTCCCCCTTTTGTTAGTAAGGGCCAAAAAAGTTTGAAGACATAGTCTCTACTCATTCCCATGAGGAGTAGGTGAAGCAGCAGGGTCATCGTTGAGGTTTGGTGGTGCAGAAGAACTTGGTGCAGTGTCGACACGCGCTGAGGTTGGAGGTGGTGAGGTAGCATCATCTGCGTCATCCAAGACTCTGGCATTGACAGTTGCTGCGGAGGAGGAGTACTCTGAATCTTCAAGAGACAGGGTTCGACGTAAGACAACATTCCTGGGAGGAGTGGAGTCGAACTTGAATCTCTCAATGAAGCCATCGTCTTGAAGATCAGCTTCAACACTTAGCAGTGTCAGACTCTTCCAGGACCTCCGACAGGTTTCATGAGTGACAAAGGCATTCTTGGTGGCAACATTGTGGATGCGATTGACATCCACCAAGAGGCTTTGCATTTGACGCTTCATCTAGTAGTGATGCTTGTCATGTTTCTGATGCAAGGCCACGCGAAGCTCTCGGTCATTGAGCACACGAGATCGCTTCTGAGGCCTTAGAGCAATAGTGATTTCTGTGGCCTCAGTGCGTGCCCGGCGAGTGTTGCCGGCCAGAGGATAAACACGAGAAGCAACCAGAACACCTTCAACATGCTGGGAAAAGATCTGACGATCTGCATTGTGAAGATATAGTGCTTCCTTGGCAGGCTCTGGGTAAATGGCTTCAATGGACATATCAACCTCTGGTAGAAATATGAGATGGTTGCCCACAGAGGGCTGATAGTCAATGGCAGAGTGAAGCTTGATCAGACGCATAATCCAAGGAGCATAATACTTCAGACCAAATATGTCAGATCCAGAGGCAGCAAACTGGCGAATGAAGAAATCCTAAGTATTGAAGCTTTTGCCATTGAGAATATAGAAGACCAATGTCTTCATTGCACCTTCAAGCTTTGCTGAGGAGGAATGCCCTTTGATGGGCCATAGAGTTCACCTAATGATGTGATAGATGGTGCGGGGCAGATACTCTAGGTCTTCAACAAAGAATTCCTTGGGATATTCGGCATCCTGGGGCAGTGGCTTCATCATACTTAGAATTTGGCTCATGTTGGGCTCTGGCTTCTGGAAGATGCTTTCCAATGCATCGCGGTGAAGCTGACAACCAGGTTCATACAATTCTCCCAGAGTGGAAAGGCTGGTAAGCTCAATGAGATCAAAGGCTTTGGCTTCATGATGGACATTGCCTGTCATCGACTCAAGGACCCATGTCGTTGGATCCTTGTTGTAACCGCGAATGTGGAGAGATGCATAAAATTGTACCAGAAGCTCTTCATTCCAATACTCCTTATCTGTAACAAACTAGAGTAGGCCTGCATCTCAGAAACAGTCAAGTGCTTCTTCTAAGCAGGGCAGGCCAGCAATGGCTTCAGAATCCAAACGCATATGAGGAAATATGCGCTCTTGATTGTATAGGATGCAGGAGTAGTAGCTGCGCTACTGATAACTCCAGAACTGATCTGATGATATTCTTGGCTTGGAATATGGGTTCTTGGCGTTTTCAAAGAAGGTGTTGTGTGCAATGAAGCCGTTGACATTGAATGAGCCTGGTGCTGATGCAGTACCTGGAAACCGTGGCAATATGGGCTTTGGCTTGTGAACCTGTGGCCGGTGCTCCACATGATAATCAAATTGAGGGCCGGGAGCAGGCGGAGGAACCAGAATTGGCCATCTCACTGTGACCAGCTCGCCTTGATAGAATGTTTGCACAATGGTATGAGGCCTTGGAGGCAGGACAGGAGCAGAGGCATTGGCAATGCCGTCAGGCTGCTCATTAGTGGCAGGTGCATCATTGGCTTCATTCATAGTGTTTATTGCAGGCGCCACATTATCTTCACCCATGAAAATGTCATTAGCTTCAGAAGTGTTGTTGGTGGCCCCCTCAGGATTCTCAACCTCCACTTGAGTAGCTGGAGGGTCGGGCACAGACACGTTCTCCTCGAGAACAACTTCTTGGGTGGTAGGGGGAGTAGCAACACGCTCTTCTTCTTCTTGTCTTTCATCGGCTGATGCAGCCGGATTGTCTTCAGAAGTATTAGCTTCAGACACTGGAACTGTCACAGAGGGATTGTCTTCAGGGACCACTTGACGTGCCACAGAGCTGGACTGGTTCGAGTCTTCTTCTGGGATGGTAGTCATGGAGATAGAGGGCCTTAGACCTTTCGAAGCCGTTGAAACACAGGCGACGCCTTTGGCGCGGGTGTGGTCTCCATGAAGTTATCATCATTCACCAGCGGACTGGTGACTTGCGCTGGTGGAGGACGGGGTGTGCTTGGTGAATCTTGACTAGGAGTTGCTGGTTGGGGGCGATCAACCCATGAGGCATCCTGCGAGATTGGCATCAAAGGATGACCAATACTAATGAGCTCGCTATTCGTGAGAACGGGCGATGATACCATTGGGTGCTCAATCTGAGGAAGGACTTCATCATCTTCTACATTGTTGTGAGGACCAATGTCTTCAGGCGCGATGGGGTCAACGACTGGAACTTCTTGAGCTTCAGGAGCCTCTGTGGAAGCAAACTCATGAACTATCAACTGACGCTCTTCATTTTCAGGGTCAGGATGAGCAAAAGCAATGGGTTCGACAACAAGGGGCTCTATGGAGTAGCCCGATCTCTCTTCTTGGTTTTTCTATTCTTGGGGGTTGGTGCATCATCAGTGGTGCTCTTGATTTTTCGCTTCCTGGCTTCAGCTTCAGCTGCCTTGGTTTTCTTCTGTTCTGAAGCAATTGTGGGGACCTTAGGCTTCGAGCCTGTCATGCTGGCAGGGAAGACAATGTGAGGTTCTTCCCACCTTGGAGGTTCAGTTGGGGCCACAGTAGACTTCTTCTTCTTTTTGGTAGCCATCTTGGGGTCAATGCCAGTACGCCCAAGAGCCTTGCGCTTCTCAGCTTTGTTATAAGCTTGAACACACTTGGCAGCAAGATTTTTCATGCGATCTCTTGAACCTTTGGCTTCTTCGCGTTTCTTACCAAACTCCTCCTTGAGGTCATTCAACATCAGCTTGAATTTCTGAACATTAGCCACACTAAGCTTGGCCACATGCTTCTTGAACTACTCTTTCTCAAAGTCAATCTTGTTCTTCAATTCAACAATTCACTGAGCCAGAGCCAGCTCAGGAGCAATTGCGCCTTGGAAGGCGACGCTGATGCCAATGGTGAGTTGAAGATCATCAAAACCGAGATCTTGATTGTCGAACCAGTCATCAATGAAATTGCCCAAGATGTTCACATCAAAGAGGGGCAGATCATTGAAGATCTCCGCCTCTTGCTTGCTCTTAATCAACTGCTCAAGAGCATCGTTACCAAACTCTTCATATGAAGACAGATCAATGGCTTCAGATTCGTTCCTCAGAACAGCAGCTGGTGTCAGTGCTTGACTGGATCTCTGAACAATTTTCTTCCGTGGCTTCTCGTGCTTCTTGGAGATGCAAGAGAGATCTTCAGAGGTGTTACTGGGAGCAGGAGGGGCAGTTGCCAATGGCTTCACTCGAGAACTTTTGGAGCAGCAGATGATTTTGAAGCCTTAGCTTTCTTTTGCTTCTGTGGCTTAGGAGTAGGAGCTGGAGCATCATCAGTGTCAGCACCATCATCAGAATGATCCACTTTTGCACCTTCAACAGCAATGTGTGTGATGAGGCCTGCAAGGTTGTAGAAGGGGCCGGTCCTATTCTCATTGGATTCACGGGTGCCATCTTCCCGAGGTGAAGAAGGACCAGGGTTGAAGTCAAGTCCTAAAGCCTTCTTGTTCTTTGCAGCTGAGTCTTTGGCGAACTGGTAGTTGCACTTGAACAGATGGTCTTCACGGCATCACAGTAGAGAAGAAGTGTCAGCGTTCTCTGGCTGCGGTCCGGGAATCATGTACGGATAGAATTCTCATTGAATGGCTTCGGGAAGGGACCGGGGTTGAAGATTTTTGTATACAATATCTCCCCAGGATCCCTTGATGGCATTCTACTCTGCATACTCTTCTGTGAAGAAATGGTACTTGAACCATTCCTCTGCCCAATATCTTCAAATCCACTGGATTCGATTCTTGCGACCTGTATAGGTTTCCCCAGGGTCAGTTTTGTACAGCTCGTGCAAATCTGGAAGCAAATCCTTGGAAATGTTCCCACGGCATTTTCTGCCTCCCTTTCTTGCTGACTTCTCAGTGGCCATGAAGCTTAATCTGAAAGGCTTCAGTACTTGCAAGGTCTTCAGACAGCTGGTCAGACAAGAACTGGCTTCAGGAGAATTGATGTGACTCTGTAAGAATTCTGCAAACGAATGCAAACTATGAGAACCAAGGGATTCTCCCATGGACATGTACCTATGACAACATTAGAGGTGCGAGGGAAGGGGAAGAGGTCATATGCATTCTCAGAAGATTCTGAAGATAAATCAGTTTGAAGACATTGACCTCATAACGCGAAGACATTCACTTATTTGATGTGAGTTGGTTCCAGATTTGTACGAATCCAAGAATAAGTACAAGTGAGGAATCTAACTTGTAAAGAAGCATAAGTGAATAGACTAGGCGGAGTATGAGATGCAGAATGAGATTCAACGTTGGAGATCTAGAAACCACTTTTGTTAAAGAAGGATGAATCTACAGATTGAAAAGATGGTAAAAAGTGAATTTTAATTACCACACGAAGAACTGCTAGACAGAGTGAAGTTGGACGCCGAGCAGTTCGGCCTTCCGTGCCCTAACTTGGCGACGGAGGACACCTACGGCGACGGCAGAGAGGAAGAGGTCCGCGGTCGGCATGAGGACGGCGTCAGAGAAGTCGCGGAAGCTAAGTGCTTTGTCACTGATGTCGTCGAGAGCTAGCGGAGGCGCTAGGGTTTGCGAGAGGTGGCGAGGTGGAAGAAGAATTTTTGACCGAGATGTGACGGGTATTTATAAGTAAAGAGATGGCACAGCGCAATTACATAGGTTCCCCTGGTGGTTCACATCTGAAGGACACGTGGCAAGCATGCAACACCTTGGAAGGTGTTCGATGTTCCCACGCACGCCTGGATTGTCGGGGTGGTCGTTCCGAATTCTCCGGTTTTGCAGCAAAAAGGATATAGCATTAAAAATAGATATAAATGTTTGTCAGATTGACTTCAGCTGACAAGGTCTCAGTGAAGACAATCAACAGTTTTCAATAGAATGCATATGATTTGGACAGATAGAGTTGAGGTAGAAGCATAGATAGGTTAGGGTCCGATCACATTCACTTAGTTCAAAAGATTCAACACGACGCCATAGCTATAAGTGAATGTTGTAGAGGACAGAACACAACTAGTATAAGGCCAAATCAACTGAATGAATATAAACTTGAATATAAGCCAGGGATGAAGATAAATCAAATATGAAGACTTTGCAAACATGACGCCAAGAGAAACACTTCAAACAAAAGTTTGGTGGTGGCGTTACCCACCGTATAGGAAGTATTAGACCCAGACACGGTGCACAATTATCGTGGCGCTCTGAAGTCAAATTCCGCATTAATGTATTCACACTTAGAGTGTATGTCTTCATTGATTGAAGATATACATTACTTCATGTGTTGCACATCTAAGTCATCAAAATGCATAAGTGTTAGGATGTGTGCCTAATCACATGACATTTGAGGATTCTAAGATATTTAGCTCACACCACGACTTGCAAAACCTTTTCTCATCCAAGGGCTTTGTGAAGATATCAGCCAACTGCTCTTTTGTCTTGACGTGAATGATATTAATATCTTCCTTCATAACATGATCTCTGAGAAAGTGATGACGAATTTCAATGTGCTTTGTCTTCGAGTGCTGAACTAGGTTGTTTGCAATCTTGATGGCACTCTCATTGTCGCAGTAGAGAGGCACATTCTTCAGATGGATACCATAGTCCTTGAGAGTTTGCTTTATCCAGAGAAGCTGAGCATAGCAAGATCCAGCAGCAATGTATTTGGATTCAGCAGTGGAGAGAGATACGCAGTTCTGCTTCTTTGAAGACCAACAGACAAGAGATCGTCCCAGAAAGTGACATGTGCCTGATGTGGACTTGCGATCAACCTTGTCACCAGCATAATCAGCATCCGAGAATCCAACTAGATCAAATTCTGAGCCCTTTGGATACCATAATCCTAATATTGGGGTGTAAGCCAAATATCGAAGAATTTGCTTCACAGCTAAGTGATGCGATTCCTTTGGTGCCGCTTGGAATCGGGCACACATGCAAACACTAAGAATTATATCTAGCCTAGATGCACATACATAAAGCAAAGAACCAATCATGGAGCGGTATACCTTTTGATCGAACTCTTTACCATTGTCGTCGGGACCCAGATGACTTTTGGTTGGCATTGGTGTCGTGTATCCTTTGCAGTATTGCATTCCTAACTTCTTCGGGCAATCTTTGAGGTATTTTTCTTGAGATATGAAGATGTTGTTGCATTGCTGACGGATTTGGAGACCCAGAAAGAACTTCAGCTTGCCCATCATGGACATCTGATATTGCTCTTGCATCATGGGACCAAACTTATCACTGTATTTCTTGTTGGTGCAGCCGAAGATAATGTCATCCACATAGATTTGGCACACAAACAGTTCACCATCATATGTCTTCGTGAAGAGTGTAGGATCTAGTGAACCAGGTTTGAAGCCTTTGCTCTTCAGGAAGTCTATGAGCGTATCATACCAAGCACGAGGGGCTTGATTGAGGCCATACAGTGCCTTGTTGAGCTTGTATACCATATCAGGATGTTTTGGATCTTCAAAGCCAGGAGGTTGTGCGACATATACTTCTTCTTCTATCTTTCCATTGAGAAAGGCACTCTTCACATCCATTTTATACAGAAGGATGTTGTGATGATTTGCATAGGCTAGCAGTATGCGAATGGCTTCAAGCCTTGCCACCAGAGAAAATCTTTCATTGAAGTCAATTCCTTGGACTTGAGTGTGACCTTGTGCAACGAGACGAGCCTTGTTTCTGACCACTTGACCATGCTCATCTTGCTTGTTGCGATATATCCATTTTGTGCCAATGATATTGTGCTTCCGAGGATCAGGACGCTTGACCAATTCCCATACATTGTTCAGCTCGAACTGTTGAAGCTCTTCTTGCATAGGTTGAGTCAATTCAGGTTCCAAGAAGGCTTCATCAACTTTCTTGGGTTCAGATATTGAGACGAATGCAAAATGCCCACAAAATTTGGTTAGATGTGTTGCTCTTTGAGTAGCTTTTGAACGAGTGAGTGGACCAGGTGCATTCAAGTTGTCGATTATCTTCTCAATCTGAACTTCATTTGCAACACGAGGATGAGCAGGACGAATATTTTGCTCTTGCTGATCAATGTCATTATGTCGGGGATTGTCTTCAGGCTGAGCATTGTCTTCAGGTTGATTAGGTGCAGAAATGACAAGCTCCTCTTTTGATTCTCGGAAGGTATGATATCTCCAATTCCCATCTGCTTGATAGATTCACTTGGAGGTACTTCATCTAGCACATTTGGCAGGTGCTCTCTTTGCGAGTCGTTAGTCTCATCGAACCGCACATCCATAGTTTCAACCACTTTATAGTGAAAGATGTTGAAGACTCTGTAGGAGTGTGAATCCTTTCCATAACCAAGCATAAAACCTTCATGTGCTTTCGATGCAAATTTGGAAGTGTGATGTGGATCCTTGATCCAGCACCTAGCACCAAATACTCTGAAGTAGCTTACATTTGGCTTCTTACCAGTTAGGAGTTCATAGGATGTTTTCTTCAGAAGCTAGTGAAGATAAACACGGTTGATGATGTGGCAAGCAGTGTCATTGGCTTCAGGCCAGAACTTTCGCGGAGTCCTGTACTCATCAAGCATTGTTCGGGCCATCTCAATGAGAGTTCTATTTTTGCGCTCTGCGATGCCATTCTGCTGAGGTGTATAAGGAGCAGAGAACTCATGAGTGATACCTAGTGTATCCAGATAGAGGTCGAGGCCAGTGTTCTTGAATTCAGTGCCGTTGTCGCTTCTGATGTGCTTGATCTTGACGCCATAGTTCGTCATGGCACGATTGGCAAAGCGTCTGTAGACATCCTGCACTTCAGTCTTGTAGAGGATTATATGCACCCAAGCATATCTAGAGTAATCATCAACAATGATGAAGCCATAGAGGCAAGCAGTAGCAGTGAGAGTAGAGTAGTGAGTAGGTCCGAATAAGTCCATGTGAAGCAGCTCGAAGGGTTGAGATGTAGTCATGATTATCTTCGAGGGATACTTGGCCCTGGTCATCTTTCCAGCTTCACAGGCGCCACACGGATGGTCCTTCTTGAACTTGACGCCTTCGATGCCCATGACATGCTTCTTCTTCGTGAGAGTGTGCAAGTTCTTCTTGCTAGCATGTCCTAGCCTTCGATGCCATAGCCAGCATTCTGAAGCCTTTGCTAGAAGACATACGGCCATCTGTGGTCCTGCTGAGAAATCTACCATATATAGATCATCTTTCCGATACCCTTCAAAGACTAGAGACTTGTCAGATTCCATTAGTACAAGGCATCGATATTTTCCAAATAGCGCAATCATGTTTAAGTCACAAACACTACTAGGGAAAAGCCTAGCAGCAATGCGGGTTTTGAGCCTATCAGTAGCGCGGGGAGGAGCGCTACTGATAAGGCGCTACAGCTAATGCTTAGCAATAGCGCGTCTGGACGCACGCTACTGCTAAATTGACTTAGTAGCAGCACTTCTTCAGAAAATCGCTACTGATAATTAGTAGTAGCGCTTCTCCTCTACCGTGCTACTACTATTATTTAGTATTTTATTTCTTTTCTATTTCATGTTGTATTCATACACCTTTACACTAGTTTTCATACAACAAGAATTTAGAGATTGTTTTTACATCATAATGAGTTATTACATCATGGGGTGAAAGAACCGTGGACTAGTTTCAAGTGGGTGTCCATCCACTTGAAACTAATCCGCGGTTCTTTCACCCCATGATATAATACTATCATCATCATCATCATATCATTAACAACTTATCATCATAATACATCATTGTCACATAACACCTCCTCAAGATCATCATTTTCATCATTGACATCACATAACACCTCCTCAATATCATCATTATCAACTCTAACACATTACCACATAATAAACATATTGTACCTCATAGGACCTATTACATTCGATTAAGACCTACTACATTTTCTAAGGTAAAATAGCAAAAAACAAGATAGCCCCTGACTCTCCATTATGGAGAATGGAGATTAGACTGTCTCCAATTCTTTCCTTTCGCTGAATGTTACTTCCAAGAACCTCCTTGCGAATGTCCATACATTTCTTCCATTCTTTGATGATTATGTGTTCACAGGTTTTAGAAATCCGATATGCACAGATGAGCTCCGTAGATTTACCTGGCAGTATGTTCAGAATTGAGAGGCGACCATGCAGAGACATCAGATGAGGCACACAGTTCATCGGGAGTTTCTGTTGAAAAACATAATAATAACTTCGTAGTTAGCAATGATGTACTAGTTTTAGAAGTATGCAAAAGATGCACGGATGTCGTAATAGTAAAAAATCTTACCAGGGTATCTCGAGAGAAGTTATCGTGGTTCAACACATGCACTAGTGGCATGTATTCACCATAATTTGGAGGAGTTCAATAATAGTCATTGTAATTCTCAAGAAGAGTACAAAATGCGATCAGATGATTTTTCTCCTTATACGTTAATTCGGTGCCATCGGTGTAGTGGGTTTTATCTATGATCTTCCGCACAGTCTTTGAAGAATCAAAATAAGCTGTCAATGGAAATAAGCTATCAACTATTTTGAAATAAACAATATAAATTAGATAATAACTATGTTTGAGAAACTCACATAGCGGTACAATCGGAAGCGTATCAATAAGGACCCAAATGTCCATATTGTCTTCCTTGCTATCAGGATCACCAAGATCCAAGGTGACAATCATACCCTCATAAAAACCATACATTTTGCAAAGTGCTTCCCGATTTTGGCAACCAAAATGGGTTACGCTCTGAGCATTGCACAGATTTACTTCAAAATCCATATCATGATGGGTGCTTAGGTGTATTTTCTTTGTTTCAAAATTTTCATGGTCATCAAAACCCATCCTCTCTAAGACATAGCGTCTTGCATGGCATGGGATAAGCTAGTCGAATTGTAAAATATGAAAATTAGACGTTGAAATAGTTGAAGTCATGCTTAATTACAAAAAAAACACTTGTCGTTGTTGCGTACCGTTTCACAATCGAAGGTCTCCTCGAGTTTAATGCTGAAGCGCCGATCTTCGTCCAGCCGAACGAACCTGTCGCACATACCTCGATCGTCGTGGCACCAGCTACACTCCCCCGGGAGACCGTCGTCGTCCGAGTACGGCATTTCCTACAATCATAATTCAAAGATTAAACTTGTACATATTCTAGCACAAGTCATGCCAGAACTCACGACAAAATCCGGCATGACCTTTGCTAAAAAAGGACATATCGAGTGCCTGAAATTTCCCGGAACGGAAATTAATCAACACTCTGGCAAAACATAGGCCACTCGGAGATGTAAACTGAACATGAACGGCCACTTGGGCAACCACATATCCTATTTGAGCAACAACACAAGATATACAAGGATATTTGGCTGGTCTCACCTCGATGTCGGAGGGGGTCGGTGACTGGGACGACGGCGGGGATGTCGGAGGGGGTCGGTGACGGGGACGACGGTGGTCACCTGAAACCATATAAGTTATCACCAATACATCCCGAATAATTGCTTAAACTAAAAAATAACAACAAATATGAAATGTTCAACTAGTTTTATTTATTCAACTAGTTCTTACTAAATATAAAATTACTATAAATAGAAAAAAACTAGTTCTTTCTAAAAATAAAGTAGTTCAACTAGTTATATTAATTATTTTACTAAAAATACATTATTTCTATTAATTCAACTAGTTCAACTAGTTTATTAATTTACTTACTAAACTAGTTCAACTACAACTAAAGTAGTTCAACTACCACCACTACTACTAAAAATCTAGTACTAACTAAGCAACATCTAGTAGTAGCTATGAACCCTAAATTAACATCTACTACTA
Organism: Triticum aestivum; assembly: GCF_018294505.1. NCBI lineage: Eukaryota > Viridiplantae > Streptophyta > Magnoliopsida > Poales > Poaceae > Triticum > Triticum aestivum. The sequence continues at coordinate 68,852,986 of NC_057813.1, forward strand.
CTAAATCTAGTAGTAACTAGTGGCAGGGGGTTGGATGCGACGGAGAGGTAGCTAGGGGCGGCGAGGTCGAGGGCGGTGGGAGGAGGGCTGCCGGCGGAGGAGGGAGGAGGGGCAGCCACATGCGGAGGGAGGAGGGCAGCGGCGGAGGAGGGAGGGGCGACCGCAGGCGGAGGGAGGATGTGTGAGGAGGAGGGAGGAGGGACGGAAGGAGGGGAGTACCTCGGCGGCGGACGGACGAAGGCGGCGGCAGCGACGACGCACAACGACGGTTACGCGGGCGAGAGTGAGAGTGTGAGTGAGAGGGCCGGTCGTGCGCGTGGGGATAAGGTAGGGATAGTTGTTGCGCGTTTGCCAAAATGCGCTACGGCTAATCTGAATAGCAGTAGCGCTGTTTAGTATAGTGCGCTACTGCTATAACTAGCGGGGGGGGGGGGCGAGGTCATGGCAACTATAGCAGTAGCGCTGTATGCGGTGGGCGCGCTATTGCTATTTCCTGTCAGCAGCGAGTTTTGACGACACACGCTGCTGCTAAATATCAGTAGCATGGTATTTTGAAGAGCGCTGCTGGTAAGATTCTATGTATAGGCTTTTCCCTAGTAGTGAAAGCATTGACAGACATTAAGTTGAAACCAAGGTATTCAACAAGCATCACTTTATCCATGTGCTGATCCCTTGATATAGCAACTCTGCCTAGACCCAATACCTTGCTTTTACAAGTGTCAGCAAATGTGATGTGACTCTTGTCTGATGGACGCAGCGTTGAATCCATCAGAAGACTTCGATCGCCCGTCATGTGGTTAGTGCATCCACTGTCCATAATCCATTCTGAAGTATGAGGCGTCATAGCCTACCGTGCAATTTGGGGGATAGGCTTCACAAGCGAGTTGTGAAGCATAAACATTTGACGAACAAGTGGAACATGAAATTCAGATCTTGGTCAGGATAGATAGGATGAGTGTCAAGGAATCCTGGAACAAAGTACACAGTAAGACCATTTGGGCATTTTATCTTGCGCCCCACAAGATGTTTAAGGTCCCCAGCATTAGTTTTGGACGCCTGTGATTTCCGGCTGGAGACCTTTCCCTGCAAAAGAGAGTTAAATTTTCTTAACCACCCACATTTTCAGGGGTGGCATAGAAGCAATGAGTCTAAGTGTAGCATCTGAGAATTTCGGCTTTGGAGCCCTAGTAAATAGCCTTGCATGAGGTGAATAATACTCATAGGAATAAGCAGAAAAGTTCTTTGTTCTATGAACATAGCGGTTTGAGAAAACACGCTCATATTCATGGGTCTGAGTATGATTTCCCTACAAAACATTGACGTTAGGGTGACTCAGATGAGTCCTTGGTCTGTATGAAGCTTTTGGACCATATGAAGCCTCTGGTATGGGATTTGTCTTCTTCACAGGTGGTGTCATGATGACATTCACTGGAAGATTCTCAAGACAACTTTTGGGAACCCATATCTTCCTCATAGGTGGCGCATTCCTGCAGTTAGTACCAATATACCTGGCAAACACTTCACCATTCTGATTCTTAAACAGTTTATAGTTTGCATCAAAGGATTCATCAATGATAATGGGGTTAGCACAAGTGAAACCAGACAAGGTGGATGGATCTACTGAAGGCTCCTTTGCAGCAACCCATGTGGTTTTGGGGTACTGCTCAGGCTTCCAGTACGACCCATCAACATTAATTTTCCTCTCGAACCCAACACCCTCTTTCCTAGGGTTTCGGTTCAGAATCTGCTTTTTGAGGACATCACATAATGTCTGATGCCCTTTGAGACTTTTGTACATCCCTGTCTCAAGCAGTGTCTTCAACCTGGCATTCTCATCGGCAATAGTAGTGGTATCCTCAGCAGAGGGGTTAGTTACCAAAGGAGCAGTTGAAGATATTGTAATAGTAGTAGCAGTAGAACTTTCAGCAACAGAAGCAGCGTTATCATGCTCAATGCATGTTAGGCATGGTGGTTCAAATCCTTCCTGAGTGGGACTGATATGTTGAGCGCGAAGTGACTCATTCTCCTTTTAAAGATCTTCATGATCCGATCTCAATTTCTCAAGTTCCTGCTTCCTTTGAAGATGATCATTGGAAAGCTTTTCATGAGAAGTTGTGAGCGATTCATGTCGACCTTCAAGTTCCTGGTACTTAACATGAATATTTTTTATGTCTTCAATTAAGGACTAAGACTCGGTCATTTCCGCGTCCAACAGGTCATCGCTTTTGTCTAACAGTTTTTGAGTATGTTCCATAGCTTTCTGTTGTTCAGTTGCAATTTTAGCAAGTGTTTTGTAACTAGGTTTGGATTCACCATCAGAGTCATCTTCACTTGATGTTTGAAAGTAAGCATCGCGTGATTGGCACCACGTGCCATGAAGCAGTAGGTGGGAGGCGAGTCGTCCTTGTCGTTATCATCAGTGTTGGTGAAGGAGCCATTGTCTTCAGTGTTGAAGATGGACTTGGAGACGTAGGCTGTAGCTAGAGCCAGACTTGCAACTCCAGAGTCAGACTCCTCCTCTGACTCCACCTCTACCTCCTCAGAAGCAGACTCCTCCTCTAAATCCATTTCCTTGCCAACAAAAGCACTGGCCTTGCCAGATGAGCTCTTCTTGTGTGATGAAGATTTGGAAGAAAACTTGGAAGAAGACTTTGAGGATTTCTTCTTCTTCTTATCATCATAATCATATTCTTTGATCTTATTCTTCTTCTTCTCATTGTCCCACTGTGGACACTCAGAGATGTATTGACCAGGTTTCTTGCATTTGTGACAGGTTCTCTTCTTGTGGTCATAGGCAGAAGCTTCATCATTCCTTGAGCTGGATCGTGAAGACTTTCTGAAGCCTTTCTTCTTGGTGAATTTCTGGAACTTCTTCACAAGCATAGCAAGCTCCTTTCCAATATCTTCAGAATCACCAGAACTGCAGTCAGATTCTTCTTCAGATGAGGAAGCAGCAGCCTTTGCCTTCAAAGCACGAGTTCAACCATAGTTGGGGCCATAGATATCTCATTTCTCAAATAGCTGGTACTCATGTGTGTTGAGCCTCTCAAGTATGTCAGACGGATCGAGATACTTGTAATCAGGACGTTCTTGTATCATCAGGGCTAAGGTGTCAAATGAGCTGTCAAGAGATCTCAGTAGTGTCTTCACTATCTCATGCTTCGTGATCTCAGTGGCGCCGAGTGCTTGGAGCTCATTTGTGATATCAGTGAGGCGATCAAACGTGAGCTGGACATTCTCGTTGTCGTGTCTCTTGAAGCGGTTGAAGAGGTTGCGGAGAGTATTGATACGTTGATCTCGCTGCGTTGAGACGCCTTCATTGACCTTGTAGAGCTAGTCCCAGACTAGCTTCGACGTTCCCAGAGCACTCACACGGCCATACTGTCCTTTGGTAAGGTGGCCACAGATGATGTTCTTGGAGGTAGAATCCAGTTGAATAAACTTCTTGACATCAGCAGGGGTGACACCTTCACCAGTCTTGGGAACGCCGTTCTTGACGACATACCATAGATCGACATCAATGGCTTCAAGATGCATGCGCATCCTATTCTTCCAGTAGGGATATTCAGTGCCATCAAAGATGGGGCACGCAGCGGAGACTTTGATTATCCCTGCAGTCGACATAGCTGAAACTCCAGGTGGTTAAACCGAATCACACAGAACAAGGGAGTATCTTGCTCTGATACCAATTGAAAGTGCTAGTTATCGACTAGAGGGGGGTGAATAGGCGATTTTTATGAAAGTCTTCAAAATGTGGGAGTTTCGAAGACAAACAATATAAACAACACCATTCGAATTCAGCGGAAGGTAGACTACACTAGACAAGCCATAGTCAAGTATTCAATGAAGTGAAAGCACGAAGACTAATAGCAGCTAGATAGTAAAGATCAGGATGGAAGATAGTATGAAGCCAATCAGAACAGGTAGTCACACAGTGAAGTCAAACAGATAGTGCAAGCAGGCAATGACTTCACGAAGACAAACTGTAAGTAAAGAGAAGTAAGAGATAGAACAAGTGGCTTCAGAAGGACAGGGATTTGTTCCACCAGTTCCAATTGCTGTGACAACTGTTCGTTTGGTTAGGTAGGCTGAGATTCAACTCAGAAGACCGCATCTTCACCTTATTCCCCTTGAGATAAGGACACCTAGTCCCCGCCCAATCACTCTGGTAAGTCTTGAAGGTAGACTTCCGAAACTTCACAGACTTCGTTCACCGGCAATCCACAATGGCTCTTGCATGCTCAGAACGCGACGCCTAACCGACTGGAGGATTCACAGTCCTCAAGTGTAACAAGTCTTCAGATCAGGCGGACAAAAAGACTTCAGTGATGCCAAACACTCTTTGGGCTCCGGGTGGTTTGGGCTTTGTCCTCGCAAGGATACTCTCTTGAAAGCTTCGGCGGTGGGTTGCTCTCAAACGACAAAAGCCGTGTACTAACTCTGAGCAGTCACCAATTTATGGTGTAGGGGGTGGGCTATTTATAGCCACTAGGCAACCGGACCTGGTTTGTCCGAAATGATCCTGGGTCACTAAGGAACTGACACGTGTCGCAACGGTCAGATTTCAAACACACGCAGCAGCTTGACTTGGGCTACAAGTAAAGCTGACTCATCCGACTCTGGATAAGATTTTCTCTCATTGTCTTTGCTCGAAGACATAGGATTTGGTTGAGCATCACTTCAGTCATTCTGACTTTGTTCACTTGGACCCCACTTAACAGTGCGGTGGTTCCTATGACTCAACAGAGAAGAAAAGGAAACAATGAAACAACTAAGTCTTCACGCTCCATAGTCTTCACTCAATGTCTTCTCGTGTCATAGTCTTCAACGTGAATGGCTTCACAGACCACCATTGTCTTCAATGTCTTCACACATTTTTAGGGGTCATCTCCGGTAGGTAAACCGAATCAATGAGGGACTATTACCTGTGTTATCCTGCAATTCTCACAAACACATTAGTCCCTCAACCAGGTTTGTCATCAATACTCCAAAACCAACTAGGGGTGGCACTAGATGCACTTAAAGGTGACGGTGATGGTGAAGTGATCTTTGCAGGTCTTCGCCTAAGCACCGTGAAAATATGACCGGGGGTGTAAACTGTGGAGGGGGGCGCCGCACACGGCTAGGCAATTGTCTGTTGTGCGCTAGGCGCCCCCTCCTCGTATATATATGTGGGAGGGAGGGAGGAGCAACCATAGGAGGCGCCCAGGTAGGAGGAATCCCACTTGGAGTCCCTCCCAAGCCGCGCGCCCCCTGCCATATATAACCGAGGGGGAGGGAAAGAGGGGGGAGGGAAGAAAGTAGGAATCATAATCCACACTTTCCTTGCCCTCCCCTCTTTCCTTTTCCTCCTCATAGGTCTGGCCTCTATAGGGGCGCACCAGGTCTGGTGTGTTCCCTCACTGGGCCCATAAGGCCCATATCTTTACCGAGGGTGCCCAAAACTCCTTTCCAGTGACCCATTAAGTACCCAGTACCCTCCAGAACACTTCCAGGGTCCGAATATCATCATCCTATGTATCAATATTGACCTGTCAACCATTTCGAGACTCCTTGTCATGTCCATGATCTCATCCGGGATTCCGAACAACATTCGGTCACCAAATCACATAACTCATATAATACTATATATCATCAACGAACGTTAACCGTGCGGACCCTACGGGTTCAAGAACTATGTAAAGATGACCTATACACCTCTACGGTCAATAACCAATAGCAGAACCTGGATGCCCATATTGGCTCCTACATATTCTACAAAAATCTTTATCGGTCAAACTATTATGACAACATACGTAATTCCCTTTGTCTATTGGTATGTTACTTGCCCGAGATTTGATTGTCGGTATATTCATACCTAGTTCAATCTATTACCGGCTAATCACTTTACTCGTTCCGTAATACATCACCTTGCGACTAACTCCTTAGTCGTTTTCTTGCAACCTTATGATGTGTATTACCAAGAGGGCCCAGAGATACCTCTCTGATACTCGGAGTGACAAATCCTTATCTCGATCTGTGCCAACTCAACAAACACCTTCGGAGATACTTGTAGAGCATCTATACCTATACTAATTACAGACTCCCCGTAAATTACCATGTTAATTAGAAATTAAGAGCCGTTCATCTATGTGGGACCCAATTATTACGGTTTAGATTAACCCTTACAATTCTCCGCTGGTATGAGCCCAGTTCGGCTAAACAAATTAGCCCATAAACCTTTCACCGTTAGAAGATGGAAAAATAGGAGCCTGATTTGGTGAGTCCACATTAGCCTCCACGTTTAATCCCCAAAAGTTAAAATCATACAGTAGCTACAGATCCAATCTTTTTTTTCTTTAAACGTCTTAGATCTTTTCAATCTAATCATACCTAAATCCCCTAGCAGTCCACGTTGCCCCTGCTCTCCCATTTCCTACCAGGATACGTCACCTCCTTCCTATATCCTGTTTTGTGCTGCTTCGCCGCAACTCCTCAGGACGCCACCTCCTTCCTCAATCCTGTTTTGTGCTGCTCCACCACATCTCCTCTGGGCGAAGGTTTTACCATGATGACTAGGTTCTCCTACAAAGCGTTGGCAATGCTCCTGATCAAGGTGCTGACCCCCTAGCCCCTCCATCTATCACCATAACACATCTAGCTGATTGGTCTATGCAGGATCTCTCCGTACACTACTCTAGGTATGATCACCTTGCCAATGGCTTTCTTGCATGCGAGGCTCCAATCTCAGCAATGGCTCAGCCCCCAGGTAGATTTCGTTTCAAACCTTGGTACTAGATTACAACTGTTTTGTCTCTAAATAGGATAATGATCTTCTTCTTATAGTACAATTATATTTTATTAATTACTAACTGACGAATGTTTGCTGCAGTCTACCTACGATCCAATCTTTTAGCATTGATCCTGAGTGTCGTCTATGAATCTTTTATGTGTTGATGGCAGTGCACTTGAAATTAGTTGTACAAATCTGTTGCTGCTCGGCAATCACCAAAATTGACTTCAAGGTCTTTGTTGATCAACCTGACAGTGATTTGTGATTATCTCTCTCAAATTTGTTGCTATTACGGGCATTCAATACACACTGAACTTGACATAAACATCTTGGCTGATTAATCCGCAGGTGCTTGGATCGATGTCATTCTGTGTATAACTTATATGTTTGAATGATATGAAGATTGATCGAAGTATGCTTTTGCTCTTCTTTCTCATGGCGCACCGAGTGAGCTGATGCTGTGTTGGAATGGTGAGTTGTGGTCGTGTGTTTCGAGGTCATAGATGGTAGTTAGATTTAGGCGAAGATGTGTTCCTGGAGCGGTATCCATACATAATTAGCTCAAGTACCATTGAAAGAATTAACTATTTATACTTATTTTCCCAAATATTAATGTGCTACACGGTCATGATTACTAAATCCAAATTTCATGTTTTGGAGTTTACATGTGGGCTGACAGACCGTGTAGAACTTTTTATGCACCCAAAATAACCGTTTACAGAAGGAAGTATTATTCAAAGATAGCAGTAAATTATGTGCGTTAGAAGGAGAGTATTCTTAAGATTTCCAAGGTCGTCAACAAGACTTTTATTTATACTGCTACAAGTGCTTAACTGTGCATGTAACATATTGTTAAAAGTATTATTTTTGTGTTAACTGTGCATGTATAATCTATTTCTGTAGGCTCCTTTGGATTATTAAAACGGTAAGATGTCTAAGGTCATTGACAAAAGTGGGTTTACATGCGGGCTTACATACCATGTAAATCTGGGTGCTCCTTGAAGCAAACGCAGGGAGTTGTTTTCTTACATTCGTATTTTCAATTGGACTCCACGTTCTATTGTCATCCTGAAAGTTAGTCATGTGATCTCCATGGTTTTAACCACGTGATCTCTCTACTAACTCTTCTTAATTTTTTATTTCATGGAGACTTAAAGTTTCTGAAGTTTTGAGCTCCAAATAATTGTTTTACAGATGACGAGTATTCGTCACAGATGGTACATGATGTGGGGGCGAACATGGTAATATTTCCAAGATCATCTACGAGAGTGTGATTTATACTAATAAAAGTGTTTAACACTGTACGATATTATTAAAGGTATTATTGCTGTGTTCTCTATTTAGGTAGGCTCCTATGGGCGATTAGAAATGTAATAAAGCTATCGAGTATCATCGACAAAAGCGTGATTTATACTACTTCAATTATTTAAATGTGTAAGATAACAAGACATTCTCCGAAGTCTTATTTATTTGTCTATTTTTGTAGGCTTGCTTCCAGGTTTCTTCTTCACCGGGGAATTTCAGTCACGACTAAATACATGAAAGATAAATTATCCAAAACTACATACAGCATGAATATGCATCTTTGTAGTCGAGTTTGAGGTATTTATTTCAGCTGAAACCATCTTTGAGTTATTGCCTAGAAATATATATCCAAATTGCATGTTTTCAATTTCACATGCATGCTTGCATACCTCTTAAAAGAAAGTGGTCCAAAGAAATTCTGGGTCAACTCATGGAATTCCTTTTGTTGTTCACATTTCAGTCTAATCGGACCATCTCTTCATGTCTTCAGAGTAAGTGAAGTGTTATCATATTCTTAGCAATTAACATGGCTGATCGTCCTTGCTGCCCTCATGCTTGGTGACGATCAAATTTTCTTTGTTATTGCTGGAGCTTTTATGTTTCACAGCCGTCCCCTTCTAATAATTGTATTAGAGAGGGTCTATGTTCATTTTGTTTCTAGAATCCTGTTTGTCCTATGTTTGCAATTTTAGTTTGGCCACCAATATGATAGAAATCAAGGATATGACAAAGATAGGGATAGATGCTGTAGTTTGAAAGAATGATAGGTTTTAAACATGAGCGTGATTTATTCTACTATGTGTGCAACTGTGTAATATATTCTTAGAGCTACACGTATTATGTATTCTTTCTCTACTTTTGTAGTCCTACTGTTACCTCTTTTTTTTACCATGGAGTTTGCTCATTACTAAGTTGACAAAAGTTAAATCCTCTGAAACAACGCATAGTATAAATATGCAATTTAGTTCAGTTTGTGGTTGCTAAATTACATCTTTGTCTTACCACACAAGATGACATTTGTATGTCTGGAACTATCCAAAGGCTTGCTTTTCCATGCATATTCTTCTTTTTGTTATGATTTATTTCATAACCTTAGTTCACATATTATATGTAAAATTATTCAATTAGATACGAAGAAAATAGAAGTATACAACGTTCTAGATGATTAGTGTTTTGTTGATTTACTATTCATTTATCATCGGTACGCTTCTCTAAATAACTGACGTACCTAAGCACACATACATGTTCTACCTTGGCACATGGTCCTCATTTGTTAACCCAAACCGTGCAAAGGTCTATGGAGTTGCCTTTATAATATAGAAGCACACACGATCCTGCCTGAGGACTTCGAGAAGTGACCCATTGTTGAAACAAGAAAAAATGATACGTTGAGATAAAACTAGGGAAAATATATGCACTTCTGTCTCCAAGTGGGTTCCACCTAATGGACGCGCAAATATATATGTCGATGTTCATATGTATTTTTATCCTTATGAAAAATATTTTTGTGTTATTTTCCATGGGTTATGACCGTATACAAATTGGTAGAGCTTCCCATTATGTAGCATTGTTTCGGTAACTTGATCATGTGCATGTGGATAGTTCTTACATAGTGTCTTTGATACCTTTTTATTCTCCATTTAATAAACATCACTAAAAATTCTAAGTTATTCATTTTTTAAAATCTAGCCCGCGCGAATGCACGGGTTGACGACTAGTATTTATAATCATCCAATTATGTTGTGAGGTTTTATAGAACACAAAGAATTCCTCCGGTATCCGGGAGTTTCATAATCTTATAGTCGAAGGAATATGTATTTGACATAAAGAAAGCAATAGCAATAAAATGGAACAATCAATATGCTAAGCTAACGGAAGGGTCTTGTCCATCACATCATTCTCCTAATGATGTGATCCCATTATCAAATGACAACTCATGTCCATGGTTAGGAACCCTTAACCATCTTTGATCAACGAGCTAGTCAAGTAGAGGCCCACTAGGGACACGGTGTTTGTTTATATATTCACGCATGTATTTAGATTTCCGATCAATACAATTCTAGTATGAATAATAAACCTTTATCATGAATAAGGAAATATAAAATAACAACTTTATTATTGCCTCTTGGGCATATTTCCTTCACCTGGGCGTGGCTTGAGGTCCACTACTCGCAGTGTCGGCCGCCTCCTACCGCAGCCTCGACGAGCGGCCGGGATGGTGCAGCCTGGACGGTGGGCGCGGCGGGCGAGGGCGTGGGCTCGCTGTCTCCTTCTTCGCTTGGGGGTGGACATGGCTGGAAAACAAATTCACCTCCAGACCAAATATTGCGCCGGACCAACCCCAAGAGGCTGAAAAAACCTCCTAACGGCTGGAGATGCTCTAGTAGGAGGATCTAGCTGAACGGACGCATGTGTTTTTCTTACTGCTCTAGTTTTGTTTTCTAAACACTGCAGTCCATTTACTTGAAACGACAATGGCCTGTTCCAACAATGGGGTTTTGCAACAAAGCAAACCTACGATTAAGAGAGCAGTTGCTTTCGCTGATGTGCTCAGTGAGAGGGGCATTGTCCCTTAGTTCTTACCAACCTCAGGGTCCTCAAGGACCCAGTGAATTTATTAAAAAAAAACACACTAAACGTGACCAAAGAAAGAAAATTAATGGGTCCAGAGTTTTGCCGCAACCCTGATGCGATATGATCGCCGCCCGGGAGGACCACTTCGGCGCCTCATATCATCATCCCGCTAACTCAGTCTTTAGGAATTGACGGATGGAGAGATCGTCTCGAAACCACTGCAGAAGTGAGACTCTTTTGTATTTGAAGCCGAGAGGAAGAACTTGAGCGAACCTCACAGAGGACGTGCAAGCTTGATGGGACCACCATTCGTCCTCAGAGAGCGCCGGAAAGAACAAGAAGACCGCCCATCTAGTTCCTATGCTCCATCCATGCAAGGACGCTAGCCTTGGCAGGCGGTGTAGCTCCTCAATCCGCGCCGATGATGACGATTTCATCCCCAAATGCCGGATCCGAGAACTTCTGTTTCTCTTCTCAGCACCTCAAAAGGGAGAACCGCCCATGGCCATGATAACAATCACATTCACCGGCATGGCACCAGACTCCCATAAGGAAACGTCTATACTACATCGGTGCTCAGGCTCCTGTCCCATATCCTCTCCAGGAGGCATCGCCAGCGGCAAAATTCTCAGATTAGGCCGGGCCCAAGCTCATGAACTCTCTTGTCACCTCCCTTTTCTCCTTTCTCAAATAGTATCCAGGAGGGGAAAGGTCCTCTCGTCCTGCCTCCGGACCCGGCTTTATTTCTATCTCCATGTTCTGTAGGGATGACAATTCATGAACGAGCCATATGTTTTCCTCTGTACAAGTGGATTATCCGTTGCGCCACTAGATTACCCATTCCGTCAAATGGCGCAAGGCCTATTTCAAACCAATAGTTATTTGAAAATAGTGCTTGGCAATTTGGCAATAATGACAGGTCTTTTAATAAATTAAATTTTAAGGAAATGTAGCATGAAACTATGTAATACTCTTCAAAATGCGGACATAATTCTACAATTGGCTATGTTAGGTGGAATCCATGTTGGGGCAAGTGTTGTAATTTACTGTCATTTCTAAGAGAGGAAATGTGTTTTAAATTTGAAGGAAATGTGTTGTAATTTATTGTCATTTCTAAGAGAGGCCAGTGTTGTGACTGAAGGAAATATGCCCTAGAGGCAATAACAAAGTTATTATTTATTTCCTTATTTCATAATAAATGTTTATTATTCATGCTAGAATTGTATTAACCGAAAACATAATACATGTGTGAATACATAGACAAACATAGTGTCACTTGTATGCCTCTACCTGACTAGCTCATTAATCAAAGATGGTTAAGTTTCCTAACCATATACATGAGTTGTCATTTGATTAGCGGGATCACATCATTAGGAGAATGATGTGATTGACTTGACCCATTCCGTTAGCTTAGCACATGATCATTTAGTATGTTGCTATTGCTTTCTTCATGACTTATACATGTTCGTATAACTATGAGATTATGCAACTCCCGTTAACGGAGGAACACTTTGTGTGCTACCAAACATCACAACGTAACTGGGTGATTATAAAGGTGCTCTACATGTGTCTCCTATGGTACCTGTTGGGTTGGTATATTTCGATATTAGGATTTGTCAGTCCGATTGTCGGAGAGGTATCTCTGGGCCCACTCGGTTATGCACATCACTATAAGCCTTGCACACAGTGTAACCAATGAGTTAGTTACGGGATGATGAATTATGGAACGAGTAAAGAGACTTGCCAATAACGAGATTGAACTAGGTATTGAGATACCGACGATTGAATCTCGGTCAGGTAACATACCGATAACAAAGGGAACAACGTATGTTGTTATGCGGTTTGACCGATAAAGATCTCCGTAGAATATGTGGGAGCCAGTATGAGCATCCAGGTTCTGCTATTGGTTATTGACAGGACACGTGTCTCGGTCATGTCTACATAGTTCTCGAACCCGTAGGATCTGCACGCTTAAAGTTCGATGACGGTTATATTATGAGTTTATGTGTTTTGATGTACCAAAGGTAGTTCGGAGTCCCGCATGAGATCGGGGACATGACGAGGAGTCTCGAAATGGTCGAGACGTAAAGATCGATATATTGGACGACTATATTCGGACATCGGAAAGATTCCGAGTGATTTGGGTATATATCGGAGTGCCGGGGGGTTATCGAAAACCCGGGGGGACTATTGGGCCTACATGGGCCATAGGGATTAGGGAAGGCAGCCTACAAGGGGCAGCTGCACCCCCTCCCTATAGGGGGTCCGAATTGGACTAGGGACGGGGGCGCCCCCCCCCCTTTCCTTCTCCTTTCCCTCTCCTTCCTTCCCCCTTCCTTTTCCTAGTTGGACTAGGAAAGAGGGGAGTGCTACTCCTACTAGGAGGAGGACTCCTCCCATCCTTGGTGCGCCCCAAGGCTGGCCAGCCTCCCCCCTTGCTCCTTTATATACGGGGGCAGGGGGCACCTCTAGACACAACAATTGATCCCTTGGATCTCTTAGCCGTGTGCGGTGCCCCCCTCCATGATAATCCACCTCGATAATATCATATGCTTAGGCGAAGCCCTACGTCGGTAGAACATCATCATCGTCACCATGCCGTCGTGCTGATGGAACTCTCCCTCAAAGCTCGGTTGGATCAGAGTTTGAGGGACATCATCGAGTTGAACGTGTGCAGAACTCGGAGGTGTCGTGCGTTCGGTACTTGATCGGTCGGATCTTGAAGACATACAACTACATCAACCGTGTTGTGCTAACGCTTCCGCTTTCGGTCTACGAGGGTACGTGGACACACTCTCCCCTATCGTTGCTATGCATCACCATGATCTTGCTTGTGCATAAGAATTTTTTTGAAATTACTACGTTCCCCAACAGTGGCATCCGAGCCAGGTTTATGCGTAGATGTTATATGCACGAGTAGAACACAAGTGAGTTGTGGGCGATACAAGTCATACTGCTTACCAGCATGTCATACTTTGGTTCGGCCTTATTGTTGGATGAAGTGGCCCAGACCGACATTACGCGTACGCTTACGTGAGAATGGTTCTACCGACGTGCTTTGCACACAGGTGGCTGGCGGGTGTCAGTTTCCCCAACTTTAGTTGAATCGAGTGTGGCTACACCCGGTCCTTGAGAAGGTTAAAACAGCACATACTTGACGAAATTCGTTGTGGTTTTGATGCGTAGTAAGAATGGTTCTTGCTCAGCCCGTAGCAGCCACGTAAAACTTGCAACAACAAAGTACAGGACGTCTAACTTGTTTTTGCAGGGCATGTTGTGATGTGATATGGTCAAGACGTGATGAGATATAAATTGATGTATGAGATGATCATGTTTTGTTAAAGTTATCGGCAACTGGCAGTGGCCTTATGGTTGTCTCTTTATTGAATAAGATGCAAGCACCATATAATTGCTTTACTTTATCGCTATGCGATAGCAATAGTTTCAAAAGCAATAGTTGGCAAGACGACCATGAGACGACACGTTGATAGAGATCAAGATGATGGAGATCGTGGTGTCATGCCAGTGATGATAGAGATCATGACGGTACTTTGGAGATGGAGATCAAAGGCGCAAGATGATCATGGCCATATCATGTCACGTATTTTGATTGCATGTGATGTTTATCTTATTATGCCTCTTATTTTGCTTAGTACGACGGTAACATATCAGATGATCCCTTAACTAAATTTCAAGGTATAAGTATTCTCCCTTGAGTATGCACCGTTGCCAAAGTTCGTCGTGCCGAGACACCACGTGATGATCGGGTGTGATAAGCTCTATGTTCATCTACAATGGGTGCAAGCCAGTTTTGCACATGCAGAATACTCGGGTTAAACTTGACGAGCCTAGCATATGCAGATATGGCCTCGGAACACTGAGACCGAAAGGTTGAGCGTGAATCATATAGTAGATATGATCAACATAGTGATGTTCACCATTGAAAACTACTCCATCTCACGTGATGATCGGACATGGTTCAGTTGATTTGGATCACGTGATTAGTTAGATGATTAGAGGGGTGTCTATCTAAGTAGGAGTTCTTAAGTAATATGATTAATTGAACTTTAATTTATCATGAACTTAGTCCTGATAGTATTTTGCAAATAATGTTGTAGATCAATAGCTCGCGTTGTTACTTCCCTATGTTTTATATACGTTCCTAGAGAAAACTAAGTTGAAAGATGATAGTAGCAATGATGCGGACTGGGTCCGTGATCTGAGGTTTATCCTCATTGCTGCACAGAAGAATTATGTCCTTGATGCACCGCTAGGTGACAGACCTATTGCAGGAGTAGATGCAGATGCTACGAACATTTGGCTAGCTCAATATGATGACTACTTGATAGTTTAGTGCACCAAGCTTAACGACTTATAATCGGGACTTCAAAGACATTTTGAATGTCATGGACCATATGAGATGTTCCAGGAGTTGAAGTTAATATTTCAAGCAAATACCCGAGTTGAGAGATATGAAGTCTCCAACAAGTTCTATAGCTAAAAGATGGAGGAGAATAGCTCAAGCACTGAGCATGTGCTCAGATTGTCTAGGTACTACAATCGCTTGAATCAAGTGGGAGTTAATCTTCCAGATAAAATAGTGATTGACAGAATTCTCTAGTCACCATCACCAAGTTAGTAGAACTTCATGATGAACTATAGTATGCAAGGGATGAAGAAAACGATTCCCAAGCTTTTCATGATAATGAAATCGATGAAGGTAGAAATCAAGAAAGAGCATCAAGTGTTGATGATTAACAAGACCACTAGTTTCAAGAAAAGGGCAATGGGAAAGAAAGGGAACTTCAAAAAGAACGGCAAGCAAGTTGCTGCTCAAGTGAAGAAGCCCAAATCTAGACCTAAGCCTGAGACTAAGTGCTTATACTGCAAAGGGACTGGTCACTGGAAGCGGAACTACCCCAAGTATTTGGCGGATAACAAGGATGACAAAGTGAACAAAGGTATATTTGATATATATGCTATTGATGTGTACTTTACTAGTGTTTATAGCAACCCCTCGGCATTTGATACTGGTTCAGTTGCTAAGAGTAGTAACTCGAAACGGGAGTTGCAAAAAGAACAAAAACTAGTTAAGGGTGAAGTGACGATGTGTGTTGGAAGTAGTTCCAAGATTGATATGATCATCATCGCACACTCTCTATACTTTCGGGATTAGTGTTGAACCTAAATAATTTTTATTTGGTGTTTGCGTTGAGCATGAATATGATTTGATCATGTTTATTGCAATATGGTTATTCATTTAAATTAGAGAATAATTGTTGTTCTGTTTACATGAATAAAACCTTCTATGGTCATACACCGAATGAAAATGGTTTGTTGGATCTTGATCATAGTGATACAGATATTCATAATATTGAAGCCAAAAGATGCAAATTTAATAATGATAGTGCAACTTATTTGTGGCACTGCCATTTAGGTCATATTGGTGTAAAGCGCATGAAGAAACTCCATGCTGATGGGATTTTGGAATCACTTGATTATGAATCACTTGATACTTGCGAACTATGCCTTATGGGCAACATGACTAAGACTCCGTTCTCCGGAACAATGGAGCGAGCAACTGACTTATTGGCAATAATACATACTAATGTATGCGATCCGATAAGTGTTAAGGCTCGCGACAAGTATCGTTATTTTCTGACCTTCACAAATGATTTGAGCAGATATGGGTATATCTACTTGATGAAACACAAGTCTGAAACATTTGAAAAGTTCAAAGAATTTCAGAGTGAAGTGGAGAATCATCGTAACAAGAAAATAAAAGTTTCTATGATATGATCACAAAGGTAAACTATTTGAGTTACGAGTTTGGCCTTTAGTTAAAACAATGTGAAATAGTTTCACTACTCACGCCACCTGGAACACCACAGTGTAATGGTGTGTCCGAACGTCATAACCATACTTTATTGGATATAGTGCAATCTATGATGTCTCTTACCGATTTACCACTATCGTTTTGGGGTTATGCATTAGAGACAACTGCATTCACGTTAAATAGGGCACCATCTAAATCCGTTGAGACGACACCATATGAACTGTGGTTGGCAAGAAACCAAAGTTGTTGTTTCATAAAGTTTGGAGTTGTGATGCTTATGTGAAAAGGTTTAAACCTGATAAGCTCGAACCCAAATCGGAGAAATGCATCTTCATAGGATACCCAAAGGAGACTGTTGGGTACACCTTCTAATCACAGATCCGAAGGCAAAATATCCGTTCCTATGAATGGATCCTTTCTAGAGGAGGAGTTTCTCTCAAAAGAAGTGAGTGGGAGGAAAGTAGAACTTGATGAGGTAACTGTACCTGCTCCCTTATTGGAAAGTAGTTCATCACAGAAATTTGTTCCCGTGACTCCTACACCAATTAGGGAGGAAGCTAATGATATTGAACATGTAACTTCAGATCAAGTTACTACCGAACCTCGTAGGTAAACCAGAGTGAGATCCGCACCAGAGTGGTACGATAATCCTATTCTGGTGGTCATGTGACTTGACCATGATGAACCTACGAACTATGAGGGAGCGATAATGAGCCTAGATTCCGCAAAATGGTTTAAGGCCATGAAATCTGAGATGGGATCCATGTATGAGAACAAAGTATGGACATTGGTTGACTTTCCCGATGATCGGCAAGCAATTGAGAATAAATGGATCTACAAGAGGAATATGGACGCCGATGGTAGTATTAATATCTACAAAGCTTGAATTGTTGCAAAATGTTTTTGACAATTTCAAGGTGTTGACTACGATGAGATTTTCTCACCCGTATCGATGCTTAAAAGTCTGTCCGAATCATGTTAGCAGTTGCCGCATTTTATGAAATCTGGCAAATGGATGTCAAAACTGCATTCCTTAATGGATTTCTTAAAGAAGAGTTGTATATGATACAACCACAAGGTTTTGTCGATCCTGAAGGTGCTTACAAAATGTGCAAGTTCCAGCGATCCATCTATGGACTGGTGCAAGCATCTCAGAGTTGGAATATACGCTTTGATGAGTTGATCAAATCATATAGTTTTATACAGACTTGCGGTGAAGCCTGTATTTACAAGAAAGTGAGTGGGAGCACTACATCATTTATGATAAGTATATGTGAATGACATATTGTTGATCGGAAATAATGTAGAATTTTCTGGAAAGCATAAAGGGGTATTTGAAAGGAGTTTTTTTTTCAAAGAAAGACCTCTGTGAAGCTGCTTACATATTGATTATCAAGATCTATAGAGATAGATCAAGACGCTTGATAAGTTTTTTCAATGAGTACATACCTTGACAAGATTTTGAAGTAGTTCAAAATGGAACAGTCAAAGAAAGAGTTCTTGCCTGTGTTACAAGGTGTGAAATTGAGTAAGACTCAAAACCCGACCACGACAGAAGATAGAAAGAGAATGAAAGTCATTCCCTATGCCTCATCTATAGATTCTATAAAGTATGCCATGCTGTGTACCAGATCTATTGTATACCCTACACCGAGTTTAGCAAGGAAGTACAATAGTGATCTAGGAGTAGATCACTGGATAGTAGTCAAAATTGTCCTTAGTGGAATAAGTATATGTTTCTCGATTATGGAGGTGACAAAAGGTTCGCCGTAAAGGGTTACGTCGATGCAAGATTTGACACTGATCCAGATGACTCTAAGTGTCAGTCTGGATACATATTGAAAGTGGAAGCAATTAGCTAGAGTAGCTCCGCACAGAGCATTGTAGACATAGAACATTTTTGCAAAATACATACGGCTCTGAATGTGACAGGCCCGTTGACTAAACTTCTCTCACGAGCAAAACATGATCACACCTTAGTACTCTTTGGGTGTTAATCACATAGCAATGTGAACTAGATTATTGACTCTAGTAAACCCTTTGGGTGTTGGTCACATGGTGATGTGAACTATGGGTGTTAATCGCATGGTGATGTGAACAATTGGTGTTAAATCACATGGCAATGTGAACTAGATTAATGACTCTAGTGCAAGTGGGAGACTGAAGGAAATATGCCCTAGAGGCAATAATAAAGTTATTATTTATTTCCTTATTTCATGATAAATGTTTATTATTCATACTAGAATTGTATTAACCAGAAACATAATACATGTGTGAATACATAGACAAACATAGTATCAGTAGTATGCCTCTACGTGACTAGCTCGTTAATCAAAGATGGCTAAGTTTCCTAACCATAGACATGAGTTGTCATTTGATTAATGGGATCACATCATTAGGAGAATGATGTGATTGACTTGACCCATGCCGTTATCTTAGCACTTGATCGTTTAGTATGTTGCTATTACTTTCTTCATGACTTATACATGTTCCTATAACTATGAGATTATGCAACTCCCGTTTACCGAAGGAACACTTTGTGTGCTACCAAACGTCACAACGTAACTGGGTGATTATAAAGGTGCTCTACAGGTGTCTCTGAAGGTACTCTCCCCTATTGTTGCTATGCATCACCATATCTTGCATGTGCGGAGGAATTTTTTTGAAATTAGTACGTTCCCCAACAGTTACCAACCCTGCCATTGCTTACTGACAATTGGATTCCACAAAATTGTTTTTGCCAAGATTGAGATACAAACACAATGGATACCAAAAGTAGCACCCAACACACAAGAAAAGGTATAAAGAATAACAGAAGGAGAACCAAAAGCAAGCTAGGACAAATAGCTGAAACCAAAAACTTAGCACCCATCACTAGAGGTACACTACGAAGAGCGGAAACTAGCATTAATGGGTTCGACGAAAGGATATCTGACACCGAGAAGACATTGAGAAGAAGTCGCTTGCTGCCCTGCGGTCACTCAGTACCTTAAAGAACTAGGAGAGTCGCAACCACCATCGAAGGGTTTCCCACTGCCTAGCCACGACGCGACAGAGAGAGCTGCAGACCATACCGAAGGGTAATGTTCCGCCGAGACAGCTCTACACCTCCTCTGACCCACAACACGACCACATCACAAATAGAGAGAACCAGTGCACTATGTGAGGCCCCAAAACCTCAAGAGTCCTCGAAGGGCACCGACCAACGAGTCATCACCGCCGCCACAAGCCTCCAAGAGGGAGGTCGACAACCAGCACCAGGATGACCAAGGCACAGTGCGCCACCACATATCACTTCCACCACCACCCCGACCACCACCAGCACCACCAAATAGACCAAAGAACCTACCGCACTCCAACCGAGACACCAAGCAAACCCACGGCGGATCCATGTCTCCAAGACTACACCCCAAAGGGGGTAAACAACATCGAAGATATCATCATAGTCCAATCCAGGGAAGGATTTTTGGCTTTCACCCGGAATAGATAAGGAGCGAGGTCTGGAGCTTCACAATGATGCCTTCAACAAGGGAAGCGACACAGCGGGTTTCACCATCATCGATGCCGACAAATTTGATAGTTGGCCTTCGCCCGAAGCCTCAAGTCTCTTACCTCATCACGGCACACAGGCCGTCGAGTCCGGCAAGCATATGAGCGCGAGACCTCACCTCTCCCTGCTGGACCATGGAAGCGTCCTCACAGTGTCCAAATGGAGGCCCCCGCAGATGCCTTTGCTCACCTCAAGCACTGCCACGAACGGAGGGGCAGGGATCGATCCAGGCTGCTACATCGGCACAACCACAGACCTCCACCCACGCCATCGCCACGTCTCTATGCCGCTGACACAAGAGGGGCAACCTCACAGATCCTTTCCCTTCCCGCAGACAGCCCGAGCGGAAATCAACCACCACCACCGACCACCATCTCCCTACCGGTAGGCAACCTCTTCCACCAACCCGCTATTGACCATTGACCACTGCACGAGCAGCCGGCGGCTGAACGCCCCCACCCCGGGACGCCAGATCTGGCCGTAGACGACACCAGCCGCTGGAGGCTCGACTACCCAAGAGAGGATGCATTACTTCAGAGCAAGCCACGCCCCACCAGCCCGAGACGGCCGTCCTCCACCCCATCGACAATGACATGTGCCACTGCGCTCCATCTCACTTCCGCCGCACACACGCATGCCTAGGAGTCACCGAATCCTGCCACCTCGTTGTCGGTGTCAAAACCAGCGGATCTCTGGTAGGGGGTCCCGATCTGTGCATCTAAGGCTAATGGTAACAGGAGGCAGGGGACACGATGTTTTACCCAAGTTCGGGCCCTCTCGATGGAGGTAAAACCCTACTTCCTGCTTGATTGTTCTTGAGGATATGAGTATTACAAGAGTTGATCTACCATGAGATCGTAGAGGCTAAACCCTACGAGCTAGCCTGTGATGATTATGATTGTCCTTCTACGGGCTAAACCCTCCGGTTTATATAGACACCGGAGGGGGCTAGGGTTATACAGAGTCGGTTACAAAGAAGGAGATCTAACATCCGAATCGCCAAGCTTGTCTTCCACGCAAAGGAGAGTCTCATCCGGACACGGGACAAAGTCTTGAGTCTTGTATCTTCACGGTCCAACAGTCCGGACAAAGTATA
The DNA here is from genome assembly GCF_018294505.1 of Triticum aestivum. NCBI lineage: Eukaryota > Viridiplantae > Streptophyta > Magnoliopsida > Poales > Poaceae > Triticum > Triticum aestivum. The sequence goes on from NC_057813.1 coordinate 68,874,119, forward strand.
TAGTCCGGCTGTCCGGATACCCCCTAATCTAGGACTCCCTCAGTAGCCCCTAAACTAGGCTTCAATGACGATGAGTCTAGCGCACAGTTTGTCTTCGACATTGCAAGGCGGGTTCCATCTCCGAATACTCCAAAGTAGATTAAGGATCGTGTCCGGCTCTGTGAGATAATTTCCGCACACCACTGTAGAGAGCATAACACTTTACAAATCTAATCTGCTGACAATTTTTTTACGGTGTGCCCTTACGCCGCGGCCTAGCTCAATACGAACCGGTTTTTCTCGGCTTGCCTCGACACATGTTGCGAGGCGGGTTTATTGGCATGCCTTGTCGAAGCAGAGATTGTGTTTCCCTTATCGCGGGATCCTCCATCAATACAGGTGCGGGCAACCCCACGACGCCTGTTGGTATGACTCCGTGTTTTTAGGCAAGTCCCAAGCAGTTACACTGAGGATGCTTGATATTCACCCCCTTTATAGAGGGGCCGAGGCCTATCCCTCTTTCCTACCACGCTTGCGCCTTTCCGCATCTTGAGTTCCAACACCCGAAGCCCAAGCTTAGGCACTTTGGATCTTCAATCATGTACGGATCCAACCTTCAAGGCCGGTGGATGGCCCCCTCTGTCACAGAGGAGGACATTGCGAAGCTTAGGGAGGTCAGATATCTAACCGCCGACATCAAGCACAGGCTTCCTGCTCTAGGGCAGGTCATCCCTACTCCCGAGTCCAACGAGAGTGTCGTATTTGTTTATCACTTCCTATGCGGCTTAAGCTTCACCCTTGATCCCTTTGTGAGAGGGCTCATGTTCTATTACGGGCTAGATTTTCATGATCTAGCTCCGGACTCCGTCCTTCACATCTCGTCGTTCATCGTCGTGTGCGAGGCCTTCCTCCACATCACCCTGCACTTTGGCTTATGGCTCAAGACCTTCAATGTGAAGCCGAAGATGATAGAGGGGTGACACGCAGAGTGCGGAGGGGCTGCAATAAGCATAAACGCCGACGCCCCATGGCTAGAGGGCTTCTTCCTGGAGGTGTCCGATCTATGGCAGCGGAGGTGGTTTTACGTCACGGCTCCCAGAGGCACAAAGTGGGTGGCTGCCCCCGACTTCCGCTGGGGCCCTCCGCCTCTAGTGGCGTCATGGGCCAATGTGGGACTGGATTAGGGGTCGGCATATGATGTACCAACATTGCAGAGCCACATTCGGGAGCTTCTTGAGAGGGACATTAGTCTTGTCAGCGTAATTCAGGTAATGCTAGTCCGACGGATCTTGCCGTGAAAACGTCGGCCTCTCCGGATGTGGGAGTTCAACCCAGAAAGTCCGCAGACTATTCACCACTTCTTCGGCATGACACTCGAAGGGATGTGTAAGTTATTCTTCGGGACCACAAGTAAAGTGTCCGGACACCACCGAGGATGCGGGCCTGAGCTGCAACCGCCCAGATACCCAAGTAAGTAACCCAGAAAACGAACACTTCGTTTATATTTATCATAACATTATTGTGAAAACAATCCGCGGCCAGGATTGGCTCAGCAAGGCGGAGAGAAACAGGTGTCCGACACCATTTCCCGAAGGCTCGCCTAGTCCTGCCATAGCACGGATGCTTAGTTGTGTGTAAGTCAAGTGCCCTCAGGGAAAGACAAAGGGAAGAACAGAGAAGCAGAGCTTCACACATTGCACATCCAAACCGGGGGAATTACTACCTCCGCGAAGGAGGATAGTCGGGGAGGGGAATCTATGGTCTCCTCCCCCCGTGGGTAGAAGAGGGCCTCCTCCGAAGACTTGGAGATGGAGGTGCCTAGACAAGGGAATAAAACTTCACCAGGGGCCCCTGCCCCGGAGGGTGTCGTCACCGTGCTATGCCCGCAAAAGGGGCAGCCCTTAGCCGAGCTGTAAGTTAATCGTAAATATAAAGCTACTACTTCCTTCTCCGAAAACAATAACCAGGATACATTCTTTGCAGTCCGGCTAGCAGCTCTTCTCGACAGAGTTCGTCTTCGGGGGATCTTCTTCCGGAGATGATGGAGAATGAAACCCCACCTGCCTCTCCGCCTCATGGGGTAGGCAACCCAGAGGTGTCGTCACGGAGGAGTCCAGATTTGCCGAGGCCAGAAGCTAATACTTCGGCTGTCCTGAGCCTGGAGCGTTTGGCTCCCATGGGGGGTGATAAGAAGGGTCCAGCACAGTTCGGCGACCGGCCGGACATGATGACGGGCCTTCTGGAGCAAGCTGCTCTCTCGAAGGATCACTGTTCATTAATGAGCATGGTGCTTGGGAAGATTTCATCCGCCACAAGCGGGTTGAACGAAGCTTTTACGAGCCTGCTCAAAGGCTTTGAGGTATGTAATGAAATACGTAATATTTGGTTATGGCGCACGCGCTAGGTGTGCTCCGTATAGATAGTAGCCCCTGAGACTCTGGTTGCGAGCCCTAGGCGGCAAATGGAGGATCACATTGCTATGTAATGATCGCACTGTATTCATGCGCAGATGGCTAAGGGTCCGGCGGCCGACCGGACCGTTGAAGTCGCCGAACTGAGGCGACAGATTGAAGTTGTAGATGCCGACATCACACTTATGAACGAGCGGCTTAACGAGTCACAGAGTATATGCTCTGTTTTCCTTGTTTTTATAGGAAATATTAAGAGGAGCATAATGTTAATGTGATATGCTTTGACTGCAGGCGGGGCTGCTGCTGTGGAAGCCCTGAGGGCGGAGCTTTCCCTAGCCAAGGAACAAGCCCGGGCTAGCAATGCGGCTGCCCTAAAGGCGGCCGAAGACTTGAGAGCCAAACAGGCTGCTCATCGCTGAAGCGAAGATAAAATAGATGAGATGGTTGTGGAGCTAAAAAACACCGCCGGCCGGTATTAGCTCCTTGAAAAGGAGAATCAGGCGAAGTCGGCTGACCTAAAGAAGGCCCTTGATGTGTCCAAGGAGACGCGTTCCGAAATTAGGGATGCGCGGGAGGAGCTTCGACAGGCCGGAGAAATCGTGGCTGGAAGCCCCTTTTTGTTGCGGATGAAGTTCTTAGATCCAATGTACGCTCCTCTGGATCGGCGCTGGAGTGCTGCAGACGCGTATGCGGATCTGGCAAAAAGTACGGCTGATGCGACCAAGTTTTTCGAGTATAAAAAAGATAGTGAAGTAGAAAGGTTGTTCTTGTCGCAATTTAGTGCTCCAACGCGCCCGTTGCCATTGAATGAAAGGATGGCCGCTGTGTCTGAGCTCCATAGGTTGTCCGGTCTTGCAATGAGGTCTGTAATAGACCATCTATGGCCGAAGGGGCCGAAGCTGGATAGTTATTTTGGTTTAGTGCAACAATTCCTTGGCACCGTATCACAAATCGATGCCATGAAGAGGTCGGCGTGCATAGAGGGTGCACGGATGGCTCTTGCCCATGTTAAAACATATTGGGCAGATATGGAGGCCACCATCATTGCAACCCAGAATCCGGCGGGAAGCCAGGATCCGGCCGAACACTACTTGGAGCAGGTAACAGAAGGTGCTCGTTTCATAGAAGCTCAGTGCTCGAAGAATGTCATGTTCGAGTGACAAATCATTTCATTGTAAAAACAATTGTATTTTAATTATAGAGGCTATTGAGGGAGTCCTGGATTAGGGGGTGGCCAGATAGCCGAACTATCACAGTTGGCCGGACTCCTGGACTATGAAGATACAAGATTGAAGACTTCGTCCCGTGTCCGTATGGGACTTTCCTTGGCGTGGAAGGCAAGCTTGGCGATACGGATATGTAGATATCCTACCATTGTAATTGACTCTGTGTAACCCTAACCCTCTCTGGTGTCTATATAAACTGGAGGGTTTTAGTCCGTAGGACGAACAACAATCATACCATAGGCTAGCTTCTAGGGTTTAGCCTCTTTGATCTCGTGGTAGATCTACTCTTGTACTACCCATATCATCAATATTAATCAAGCAGGAGTAGGGTTTTACCTCCATCGAGAGGGCCCGAACCTGGGTAAAAATATCGTGTCCCTTGTCTCCTGTTACCATCCGCCTAGACGCACAGTTCGGGATCCCCTACCCGAGATCCGCCGGTTTTGACACCGACATTGGTGCTTTCATTGAGAGTTCCTCTGTGTCGTCACCTTTAGGCCCGATGGCTCATTCGATCATCAACAATGACACGGTTCAGGGTGAGACTTTTCTCCCTGGACAGATCTTCGTATTCGGTGGCTTTGCACTGCGGGCCAATTCACTTGGCCATCTGGAGCAGATCAAAAGCTACGCCCCTGGCAATCAGGTCAGATTTGGGAGTTTGAACTACACGGCTGACATCCGCGGAGACTTGATCTTCTACGGATTCGAGCCACAGCCAAGCGCGCCGCACTGTCTCGATGGGTATGATCTAGCTCTGCCGCTGAACAGTGCCCTGGAGGCCGCACCAGCGTCTGCTCCGACCCTCAGCTCGGAGCCGACTTCGCCGATCGAGGACGAGTGGCTGGACACCGCCTCGGGGGCTATGATCTCTACGGCGATTGAGACGAACACCATCCCTGTCCTTTGCAAAGCCCATGACTCCGAGGTGCCGGATTCCTCGCCGGTTATGGAGTTCACTACCGCGGACATCTTTCAGCACTCGCCCTTTGGCAACATCCTGAATTCACTAAAGTCTCTCTCTTTATCAGGAGAACCCTGGCCGGACTATGGTCAGGAAGGTTGGGAAGCGGACGACGAAGAAATTCAACGCCCACCCACCACCCTCTTTGTAGCCACTGTCGATGATTTAACCGACATGCTCGACTTCGACTCCGAAGACATCGACGGTATGGACGACGATGCAGGAGACAACCAAGAACCAACGCCTACAGGGCACTGGAAGGCCACCTCGTCATACGACATATACATGGTGGACACCCCAAAAGATGGGAATGGCAATGGGACAGCGGAGGATGACCCCTCCAAGAAACAGCCCAAGCGTCGGCGTTAGTGGCGCCGCTCTAAATCCCGCCACAGCAAAAACGGTGATTCCGGCACGGGAGATAATAACACCCCGGACAGTGCCGAAGACAACCCTCTCCAGTAGGATTCAGCACTGGAGGAGGGAGAAGCCAACCCTCATGATAGAGCGGCAGACAGAGAGGTAGAGGACGATAATTATATGCCTCCCTCCGAAGATGAAGCAAGCCTCGACGACGACGAATTTGTCGTGCCCGAGGATCCCGCCGAACAAGAGCGTTTCAAGCGCAGGCTTATGGCCACGGCAAGCAGCCTCAAGAAAAAGCAGCAGCAGCTTACAGCTGGCCAAGACTTGCTAGCTGACACATGGACCGAAGTCCTTGCGTCCAAAGAGTACAAACTCGATCGCCCCTCCAAGAGCTACCCAAAACGCAGGCTGCTACCCCAATTAGAGGAGGAAGCAACCAAACCTACATCACCAGCGCATGACGCGGCCGACCGACCACCTCGTGGCTGCGACAGAGAGGCCTCTAGGCCCTCCACTAAAGCCGCACCCTAGCGTCGCTCGAAAAGTACAAAGCCACGGGGAAATGCGCCGGACTTGCGAGACATATTGGAGGACAAGGCAAGGCAAATAAGATCAATCTACGGATCGCGTGGGTGCCCCACGACATGTGATGACAACCGTTACGCCAGATACAGCAATTTCGGCCGGGCCGAACACAGTAGACAAAGCTCATTTGAGCTGCGTCGTGATATAGCCCAATACAGAGGCGCCGCACACCCACTATGCTTCACAGACGAAGTAATGGATCATCAAATCCCCGAGGGTTTCAAACCCGTAAACATTGAATCATACAACGGCACAACAGATCCTGCGGTTTGGATCAAGGACTATCTCCTTCACATCCACATGGCCCGTGGTGATGATCTACACGCCATCAAATACCTCCCACTCGAACTTAAAGGACCAGCTCGGCATTGGCTCAACAACTTGCCATCAGAATCAATTGGTTGTTGGGAAGACCTGGAAGCCGCATTCCTTGATAACTTCCAGGGCACATATGTGCGACCACCAGACGCTGATGACCTAAGCCACACAATTCAGCAGCCAGATGAATCGGCCAGACAATTCTGGACATGGTTCTTAACCAAGAAAAATCAAATCGTTGACTGTCCGGATGCAGAGGCCCTTGCAGCCTTCAAACATAACATCCATGACGAGTGGCTTACCCGGCACCTAGGACAGGAAAAGCCGAAATCCATGGCAGCCCTTACATCACTCATGACCCGCTTCTGCGCGGGAGAGGACAGCTGGCTAGCTCGTAGTAACAACCTGACCAAAAACCGTGGTAGTTCGGATACCAAGGACAGCAATGGCAGGTTGTGTCGCAACAAGCACAAGCGCCGCATTAACGGCGATAATGCTGAAGATACGGCAGTCAATGCCGGATTCAGAGGCTCTAAACCTGGTTAGCGGAAAGAGCCGTTCAAAGGAAATACCCAGGGCCCATCCAATTTGGACCGAATACTCGATCGCTCGTGCCAGATACATGGCACCCCCGAAAAACCAGCCAACCACACCAACAGAGATTGTTGGGTATTCAAGCAAGCAGGCAAGTTAAATGCCGAAAACAACAACAAGGGGTTGCATGGCGATGACGAGGAGGAGCCCCGACCGCCGAACAATAGAGGACAAAAGGGCTTTCCCCCACAAGTGCAGACGGTGAACATGATATACGCAACCCACATACCCAAAAGGGAGCGGAAGCGTGCACTAAGGGACGTATACGCGATGGAGCCAGTCGCCCCAAAGTTCAACCCATGGTCCTCCTGCCCGATCACTTTTGATTGAAGGGACCGCCCACTAGCATCCGCCACGGCAGATTCGCCGCATTGGTTCTTGACCCAATCATTGACGGATTTCACCTCACTAGAGTCTTGATGGACGGCGGCAGCAGCCTGAACCTGCTTTACCAGGATACAGCGCACAAAATGGGCATAGACCCCTCAAGGATTAAACCCACAAAAACGACCTTTAAAGGCGTCATACCAGGTGTAGAGGCACTCCGTACAGGCTCAATTACACTCGAAGTGGTCTTCGGATCCCCGGATAACTTCCGAAGCGAGGAATTAATCTTCGACATAGTCCCGTTCCGCAGCGGCTATCATGCACTGCTCGGACGAACTGCATTTGCAAAGTTCAATGCGGTGCCGCACTACGCATACCTCAAGCTCATGATGCCAGGCCCTCGAGGAGTAATCACGGTCAATGGAAACACTGAACGCTCTCTCTGAACGGTGGAGCATACGGCGGCCCTCGCGGCGGAAGTGCAAAGCAGCCTCTTAAGGCAATTCTCGAGTCTGACTACTAAACGTCCGAACACCGTCAAGCGCGCCCGGAGTAACCTACAACAAGACCTCCTGGCACGTTCCAAGCACGCGTAGCAATGCGGCCCCAACCCCAGCCCTCGCAAAATCGCGAGACCAGTACCACGCGTACATAACTACACTCTGGAGATACCATGGTCATAGGGGGAGGGGCACGACCACGGCATGCCCAGAGTGCGGCTCAACCGCACCAGGGGCTCCCAATTGTGTCATTCTTTTTATTCTCATTCTCGGGACTCCGTTTTCCAGAAGCCCTGTCCGGCAGCAGAATCGCCGAACTCACAATGCAACAGGCAGGGAAGCAGAAAAGCTACGTCGAGTTTCCAGGTGGTCTCTATTACGAGCAGTATACCTGTTTTACATACCATCCCGCGGCCTACCCCTGGAGGGGGACATGTTAAATAGTCCCATCCCTTACTTATCGCACTATTTGTATCGTTCTGCTTTCATTGCAGTATCTTTTGAATAAATAATACATAGCTTCTGCTCATTATTGCATTCCTTTTTTTCATAAATGTTCATCTATGACATGTTGCACCTGCACAACTTGGAACAGTCAATACACCAGGGGCTTAAGTACCCCAAAACATGGTGTGATAAGTCCGCACACTTTGACAAGTGCGGCACCCCGAACTTATAACATTATATGCATCGGCTCCGAATCATGTCTTGGGTCAATAGTTGGGTTTGCCCGGCTCCCATGTTTTGGTACCTTACGTTCCGTTATATCGGCTAAGGTAGCGCTGGGAGAACCACTGCGATTGTGCCCCGGTTGAGCTGGGTTGAGCACCTCAGTGGAGAAAGCTAAAACTGACTGTCATGATAGGGCGAGAGCCGGTCGCTGTTTGAGAGGTTTTTCGGGTCCCTAAAGACTCATGCCGCTTAGAGCGAGGAGTCGGCATTGTCCAGCCAAGGCGTGGATAGCGCCCCGAACTCGGTCTTCCGAATACCAGGGGCTTCGCCGAAATTTAAAATTATAGAATTCTATGGCTAAGTGAGAGTGTTCAAGCATTATAGTCTGGTTGCCTCATTCGTCGTGTTGAACGCCTCCCTCGAAGGACCCAAGAATGGGAACAAGAGCGCTCAAGTTTATCCCGAACACCCCAGCACTCGTGGCATGGGGGCTGAAGCCAACGACTCGCCATCTCTCAAATTTGATAAATGGCCGCACATAAGGTAATATTTTAAATTAACAAGCGTTGCTTAGCGCATATGAACAAAGTTTTCAGCATACAGGATAACAAATCCAAGTCTACTCAAAAATTACATCTTTGGAGCATTCACCAGCTATAAGGCGGGGACCCTTCAGGACGCCCTCATAGTACATCTCGGGCTTGCGATACTCCTTGCCCAGCGGTGGCTCGTCCGTCACAAGCTTCTTGGCATCCATCTTGCCCAGTGCACTTTAGCACGGGCAAGGGCCCGACGGGCACCTTCAATGCAGACGGAGCGCTTGATGACTTCAATCCATGGACAGGCGTCCACCAGCCGCTGCACCAGACCGAAGTAGCTCCCAGGCATGGCTTCTTTAGGCCACAGCCGAACTATGAGGCCCTTCATGGCCTGTTCGGCCACCTTGTGGAGCTCGACCAGCTGCTTCAGCTGGTCGCTCAGGGGCACCGGATGTCCGGCCTCAGCATATTGAGACCAGAACACCTTTTCTGTCGAGCTCCCCTCCTCGGCTCGGTAGAACGTGGCAGCATCGGACACACTACGGGGCAGATCTACGAATGCTCCTGGAGAGCTCCGGATTCGGGTAAGTAACAGATAATTCACTTTTACATGCTTGCTTTGCATGAAGAATGCCTTACCCGCCGCTATCTTTTTTATCGCCTCAATCTCCTGGAGGGCCTTCTCGGCTTCGGCCTTAGCGGCTTTGGCACTCTCAAGGGCCAAGGTGAGCTCGGACTCTCGAGTCTTCGAGTCACGCTCCAAACTCTCGTGTTTTTCCACGACAGGCCTAGAGCTCTTGCCGCACCTCCGCCACCCGCGCCTCCTGCTTCTCTCGCTTGGTGCTCTCCGTGGCTGCACTGTTTTCGGCCTTGAACACCGCTTCCTTCAGGGTCGCCACCTCGTTCGTGGCCCCTGCAATACTCACGTTATTCCTGTCATTTTTTGCAACCAAATCCTTTCTATAAGGTATTACTTTAATAAGGTATTACTTACCTTCCTTGTCCTTGAGCTGCTTCTTGGCAAGGCCGAGCTCGTTCTCGGACCGCTCGAGGCTCTCCTTCAATGCATTGACCTCCGCAGTCAGTGCGGCAAAGGTTAGCAGCGCAGCCTGCATTCCCATATTGACATATTTATGTTAGACTCCTGCGTATATCTTTTTAGATCCTCAGCTCGGCTTTTCTTTCCGAACACCGAACTAAGCATTAGGGGCTACTGTCTATGCGGTAATATTCTTACATATCTTAAAAACTTACCTCAAAGCCTGTTAGAAGGCTGGTATAGGCTTCAGTCAGCCTGCTCTTGGCGGACTGAACTTTCTGGATCACCGCACTCATGATAGTGCGGTGCTCCTCGTCGATGGAGGCGCCGTTAAGCGCCTCCAGCAAGCTGTCCGGTACCTCCCGTTGGACGGAGGCCACCGGTGTCGCAGTCTTGCCCTTCTTACGCAGGGGCCGCCCGCCGGACTTCGGAACCACTGTAGGTTCCGCTACGGAGTCCGCCACAGGGCCGGACTTAGAGCCCTATGGGGTTTTGCCCCCTTTGCGCCCGGAGTTTGGGAGGTCACCTTGCGGCGCCTCCAGGACCACCTCCTCCTGGCCGGGTCCCTTTTGGGACTCCACCGCGGCGTCGTTTGTGTCACGAGGGGAGGAGGCGCTCGGGAGTGAAATGCTATTCACATCCGAGGAATCCAGGGAGCCGCTCGACGAAGCGGGGAGCTCGTCCTTGGGTGGGCTACATGGTTGTATTGGGCGTTAGAAGACACTATGCGACAAATGAAAAATCATGAATTATTCTGGTATCCGGACACTTACGATGTCGCCAGGGGCTTAGCCCTCGCTGGCCACTCCTCTTCACCGTCATCGGCGTTGGTGGAGTAGTCCGGAGGAAGGGTCCTTCCCTTCTTGGACCCTCCGGCCTCCCCAGTTGGGGAGGCCTTCCTTTTCTTCTCTCCCCCCGTTGGCGGAGAAGCCTCTTTTCTCTCCTCCTCATCTTCACGGGAGGAGTCCGCCTCGGAGTCGTCGGACGATGAGTCCGATAACACCTGACGCCGGGAACTCTTTCGGGTTCCCATGGCCTTCTTCTTGGCCTTCTTATCCGGCACCACGTGAGGTGCTGGAACCAGCAGCCCCGTCAATCGGGCGTCCGCTGGGTCTTCTGGTAAAGGAGCCGGACAGTTAACCTTCCCGGACTTCTTCTGCCAGGCCTGTCAAAGGTAGGGGAGTTTAGATCCCGCATAGAGTCAAACTATGAAAAACAAGTGTCCTGTAAAGGGTAAAATAGCTTACCTCGTCAGCTTGACGCTGCGAGCTGAATCCGCGATCTTCAGTAGCGGATGCGGGAGCCTCGGCGCCCTTGAACAGCACCTTCCAGGCATCTTCGTACGTAGTGTCGACGAGCCTGCTCAAGGTTTGGTGCTGTGCCGGATCAAACTCCCACATGTTGAAGGCCCGTTGTTGGCACGGGAGGATCTGGCGGATGAGCATGACCTGGACTACGTTGACGAGCTTGATCTTCTTGTTCACAAGGTTTTGGACGCAGGTTTGGAGTCCGGTCAGCACTTCCAAATCACCCCATGTCAGGCCCTTCTCTTTCCAGGAGGTGAGCCGTGTGGGGATGCCAGATTGGAATTCGGGGGCCGCTGCCCATTCAGGGTCACGCGCCTTGGTGATGTAGAACCACCCGATTGCCACCCTCTCATGGGGCCTGGGGGTGGGGACGAGCTACCCCTCATCTGGAAGCCGGTGCACAATGTCATTGTGCAGGTATCCGGCTTTCCTCAACTTTTTGATGTGCCCCTCCGTGACAGAGGTGGCCATCCACTTGCCTCCCGCTCCGGACATGGCTGGGGAAGGCTGAGGCGAGATGTGCGGACTTGGGTGCTGGAGGTCGAGTGCGCGGAAATGGATAAGCAAAGGAGGAAGAAGGCGTAGGTAAAAAGGTGGATCCTTATCCCCTTATATGGACGGACGAAACTATGCGTCCCCACCAGCCTGGTAAAACTCGCTTATCTCCCATGCGCCGTAATCAATGGCGCGGTTGGGTTACGCACACCTGTATTAATGAGAATCCCGGAATAAGGGGACACGATCTCTGCTTTGACAAGACGTGCCAGAGAAACCGCCTCGCTAAACACGCTGAGGTGGGACAGTAAAAACGATTTCAATAAAGGCTTGGCCGTGGTGTAACGTCACGTCGCAGACTATGTCAGCGAATTGAATTTGTGTAAAGATTATTCTCTCTACGGTGGTATGTGGAACTTATTTTGCAGAACCGGACACTATCCTTGCGTTCAAAATCTTCTATGAAGTATTCGGAGGAGGAACCCGCCTTGCAATGCCGAAGACAATATGCGCGTCGGACTCATCATCATTGAAGCCTGGTTCAGGGGCTACTGAGGGAGTCCTGGATTAGGGGGTGTCCGGATAGCCGAACTATCACTGTTGGCCGGACTCCTGGACTATGAAGATACAAGATTGAAAACTTCGTCCCGTGTCCGGATGGGACTTTCCTTGGCGTGGAAGGCAAGCTTGGCGATACGGATATGTAGATCTCCTACCATTGTAACCGACTTTGTGTAACCCTAACCCTCTCCGGTGTCTATATAAACCAGAGGGTTTTAGTCCGTAGGACGAAAAACAATCATACCATAGGCTAGCTTCTAGGGTTTAGCCTCTTTGATCTCGTGGTAGATCTACTCTTGTACTACCCATATCATCAATATTAATCAAGCAGGAGTAGGGTTTTACCTCCATCGAGAGGGCCCGAACCTGGGTAAAAACATCGTGTCCCTTGTCTCCTATTACCATCCGCCTAGACGCACAGTTCGGGACCCCCTACCCGAGATCCGCCGGTTTTGACACGGACAGCTATGTTTATAGTTTCGCCCGAAAGTGATATTGTGCCTCATGTGCGGCCGTTTGATGTGTATATAACCTGAAAGTTAGCAGTCGTTGGCTTCAGCCCCCACGCATATAATGCGGGGGTGTTCGAAAAATTGTGCGTAATCACACTTGATCCAACGTCTTGGTCCATTAAGGAGGTGATCACACGTCGAACTAGGCAACCGGACTATATAGCTTTAACACTTTCACTTGGCCATAGGAGTTTGACGGTGGGGTTACTATGTAGCCCCTGGTACCTTCGCATGCATCCGGATACGGGCGCATGTGTACATGACCAGGAAACGGTCCTTCGTTAACACGGAGGAATCCTAACGATTACGATGAGTCCTCGAGTGGTTGACCAGTCTCTCGCCATATCATGACAGTCAGTTTTCGGCTTACTCTACTGAGGTTCTCATCCAGAATAACCAGGGCACAATCGCAGTAGTTCTCCTTTGGCCACCTTAGCCGATAGAAGTGGAATGTAAGGCGGCAAACCCAGGAGCCGGGCAAACCCAACATTTGACCAAATACATGATTCGGAGCTCATGCATATAAGGCCTAACTCGCGACGCCAAACACTCCCGAAGGTATTCGGACTTTATAACATATACTGTGCTGAGTAGCGCCCTTGATTATGAACCCTGTATTTCTAGGTACATGCATTAGTCTGTCGTGGCGAGATGCCAATAACGCTAGTATCCCCTGTGGGTGTATTTAGTACCCATGGGATGTCAAGCAACAAAAGACAATAAAGAAGGTTTACACAGGGGCTTAATCTAAAGAGAAACCTTTGAGCGGGGCCGTGCTGCACGTCTGCGCCTTTGTCTCCGTTGTGCCATGTCCTGGGAGGGTATCGCACGAATGGTGTCTGTAAAAAGGAGAACTCATGTAAAAGAGTATGACGTAAGCGTGCAAAGAGTTAGTTATTATCAGTGGATAGTAGAAGTGTAAGACATTGGCCTGTTAATAAAGTCAAGCCAAAAGGTGGGCTTTATTGCATGTTTGCAGCTCCTGGTGCCCTCTATGGGATTACATGTGTAGCGCCCAGCTCGGGTTTATCTGGGCTGTTACCAAAGGTGGTGTGCCGGACTCGTCTAACCGTGTCCGTGGTCTTAACGACCGATCGTGCGTTCTGATAGGAGAGGCCACTTAGTGTCCGGCTGCTGGAGCCGCCGCATACCCTTCCGCACGTAAGGAACGCTCTGTATTTCCGCTAACGGTGATGATGCCACATGGACCGGGCATCTTGAGTTTAAGGTAGGCGTAGTGCGGTACTGCGTTGAAGAGAGCGAAGGCCATTCTTCCGAGCAATGCATGATAACCACTTCGGAGGGGAGCGATGGTGAAGAGTAAGTCTTCGCTTCTGAAGTTGTCTGGAGAACTAAATGTCACCTCTAATACGAGGGAGCCCCTGCAGCGGGCCTCAACGCCTGGTATCACCCCTTCAAAGGTGGTGTTACTTTGGCTGATTCTGGATGGGTCTATCCCCATCCTGTGGACAGTGTCCTGGTATATTATATTGAGACTACTGCCGCCGTCCATGAGGACACGAGTGAGCTGGTATCCATCGATTATTGGGTCGAGCACCAAGGCAGCCGATCCTCCGTGCCGCATACTAGTCGGGTAGTCCCTGTGGTCAAAGGTGATCGGGCAGGCCGACCAGGGGTTGAGTTTGGGGGCGACGGGCTCTATAGAGTATGCGTCTCCGAGCGCGCGTTGCGCCTTCTCTTGGGCATGTTAGTCGCGTATATCATGTTTACTATTTTTACCTCTGGTGGGAATTTTTTCTGTCCCCAAGTGTTCGGCCGACGAGGCTCATCCTCGTCTTCACTTGGTGTTTCCCTTCCCTTGTGTTCGACATTTAACTTGCCGTCCTGCTTAAAGACCCAACATTCTCTGTGAGTGTGGTTCACAGGTTTTTCGGGGGTGCCATGAATTTTTCATAGTCCGTCCAGGATTTTGTTCAGGCCGGACGGTCCCTCTTTGCTGCCGTTAAAAGTCTTCTTTTGTTGACCGGGTCGAGAGCCCCTGAATCCGACGTTGACTGCTGTGTTGTCCGGACTTTCTGCCTTGTTTCGACGCTTGTTTTTATTGCGCCGTGGCTTCCTGTTGCCATCCCTGATTTCAGATGTGCCTAGGTCGCTGGTGCCTCTACGGGCCAACCAGCTATCTTCACCCATGCAAAAGCGGGTCATAAGGCTTGTTAAGGCTACCATTGTCCTCGACTTTTCTTGGCCGAGGTGTCTGGCGAGTCACTCATCTCGGATACTGTGCTTGAAGGCCGCTAGGGCTTCGGCATCCGGACAATTGACAATTTGATTCTTTTTACTGAGGAATCTATTCGAAAGCTTGTGGGCGGACTCTCCAGGCTGTTGAATTATATGACTTAAATCGTCGGTGTCCGGAGGTCGGACATAGGTCCCTTGAAAATTGGCCTTGAAAGCGTCCTCAAGTTCCTCCCAACTTCCAATTGAATTTTCGGGGAGGCTTTTCAACCAGTGCCGAGCTGGTCCCTTCAACTTGAGGGGAAGGTATTTGATGGCGTGGAGGTCGTCCCCACGAGCCATGTGGATATGAAGGATAAAATCCTCAATCCAGACCCTGGGGTCTGTCGTTCCGTCATATGCTTCTATGTTCACGGGTTTAAAACCCTGTGGAAATTCGTGGTCCAGTACCTCTTCGGTGAAGCACAGAGGGTGAGCAGCCCCTCTGTATCTGGACATGTTGTGGCATGCTGTCGACTATTGTTGTGTCCGGTGCTGATTTCGAACTGGTATTCGATCAGTCTGGTCGTTTTGGTGACCATAATCCTACGCCGGAGCGTGTCCTCTAGATCCGTAAATGGACCTCGTCGCGCCGGCCTTTTTGTCCAGGAGCTCACGTAAATCGTGTGCAGCGTAGATGCTCTATTGCGGTCATGAAGTGGTTGGTTCGGCCTACTGGCCGTATTGTTCTTCAGCGGAATGGCCTCATCGTCGAATTCTGGCAGCAGCTTCGCTTTGGGTAGCTCTTTGTGTGGCGATCGTCGCCGTATTTTTCTTCAGTGTCGAGCACTTTATTCCATCTTCGGCTGAGCTTTTCCTGCGCGGCCTTAAGTCTTTGCTTCTGCTTCTTTAGACTTCGTGCAGTGGCCATAAGCCTTCTGTGGAGGTTATCTCGTTCCAAACATTTTTTCCGTGATGATGAATGCATCGTCGTTCAGACTGTGCTCCTCTCCTGAGGCAGGTTGATGAGTTCGGCCCTCGCGATCGCTTTGATCGGGCGTCTGCTCCGGGTTATGTTCGGTGTGACCTGGCTCATCCTGCTCCATCACTGGGTCCATATGGTTGTTGTTGCCTTTGGAGTTGACTAGGGTGTCGATCTTTCTAGCGCTGTTATCGCTATTTTTACTGTGGCTGGACTTAGAGCGGCGTCTGCGCCGTCATTTTGGCTTTTATCCAGGGGTTTTATCCTCCGTTGTGTCTTTTTGGTCACCGTCGTCCTCCTTAGGCGTGCCCACCATGTATATATCATATGATGAGGTGGCAGTCCAGCGCCCCGTGGGCGGTGGTTCCAAATCGTCCCCTGCACCGACGTCCATACCGTTGGTGTCATTGGAGTCGAAGTCAAGCATGTCTGTTACGTCAACGACAGTGGCTATGAAGTGGGTGGTGGGTGGGCAACGAATTTCTTCATCGCCTTCTTCCCCCTCAAGCCGGACATAGTTCGCCCAAGGGTCTCCTGACAAAGAGAGAGACCTTAATGAATTCAGCATGTCGCCGAAGGGCGAGTGCTGGAAGATATCCGCAACGGTGAACTCCATTACCGGAGCCCAACCAGATTCGGTGGGCTCGGGGGCGCGCGGTCTGGAACCTGCAGCCGGACACAAGTCCGGGGGTCCGGTGACACAGACTTCCTTTGGGGTGGAGTCTGTGTTCGGCTCTACCGCCGATGAGTGTGCGGCCTCCGGAGCGGGGTCCATCCACTCGTCCTCGAACGACGCGATCTGCCTCGGATTTAGGTCCAGAGCTCCTGCAAGTGCGATATCCTGAGTATTGTCCAACATCAGGTCTAAGTCGTGCTCGTCGTGACTGTTCGGCGCTCCTGGCGTAGGACCGAATCTGTCGAAGATCAAGTCTCCGTGGATATCGGCCGTGTAGTTCAAGTTTCTGAACCCGACCTAATGGCCAGGGGCGTAGCTGTCGATCTGCTCCAGATGGCCAAGCGAATTGGCCTGCAGTGCGAAGCCGCCGAACACGAAGATCTGTCCGGGGAAAAAGGTCTCACCCTGGACCGCGTTGTTGTTGATGATTGAAGGAGCCATCGAGCCTTGCAGCGACGACACAGAGGAACTCTCAATGAAAGCACCAATGTCGGTGTCAAAACCGGCGGATCTCGGATGGGGGGTCCAGATCTGTGCGTCTAAGGCT
The DNA here is from genome assembly GCF_018294505.1 of Triticum aestivum. Classification (NCBI taxonomy): domain Eukaryota; kingdom Viridiplantae; phylum Streptophyta; class Magnoliopsida; order Poales; family Poaceae; genus Triticum; species Triticum aestivum. Next base: position 68,890,894 of record NC_057813.1, read on the forward strand.
AATGATAACAGGAGGCAGGGGACACGATGTTTTACCCAGGTTCGGGCCCTCTCGATGGAGGTAAAACCCTACTTCCTGCTTGATTGATCTTGAGGATATGAATATTACAAGAGTTGATCTACCACGAGATCGTAGAGGCTAAACCATAGGAGCTAGCCTATGATGATCATGATTGTCCTTCTACGGGCTAAACCCTCCGGTTTATATAGACATCGGAGGGGGCTAGGGTTATACAGAGTCGGTTACAAAGAAGGAGATCTAACATCCGGATTGCCAATCTTGTCTTCCACGCAAAGAAGAGTCCCATCCGGACATGGGACGAAGTCTTGAGTCTTGTATCTTCACGGTCCAACAGTCCGGCCAAAGTATATAGTCCGGCTGTCCGGATACCCCCTAATCCAGGACTCCCTCACTCGTGCCAGCCGAAAAGTTTCCTTGCCGCCGCCAACCCCGGATCAGGGCAGCCTTTGCCGACCAGAGCCTCTGGAGGTGGCGAGATGAAGGGGTTGCTGGTTGAAAGGGTTGGCAGCGCTAGGTTTGTCGCCCCCAGGTCACCAGGGAGGACGACACGGGGGGGGGGGGGGTGCTAGTAACCAATCTTTGATTTCAACATATGCATTTTTGAACGAGCATATATCTTTCACGCTCCACAAGCTTCGTCCAAGAATTCTTCAACGATACATATGCTTCGGATAGAACCACTATGAATGTTGCTTCAAATCAAAACCTCTATCGGTCCTCTTTTCTTCAAGGATGCAATGTTCAGCCTGGGGGTTGATTGGTTGAATTCCAACATGGTCCCTCTTAGCTCCCCTTTTCAAGAAGGAAAGAAGGTAACTAAGAGTTACTCAGGCCCCATGTTTAATAAAATCAATGGCTCAGATCTATTATATAATCTTACCTTCATGTGAGAATGAGGGTAAAAGAGACCATTTTAAAATTACTCTTTCAGAAAACAAAGAAAAACAAGAAAGGTATGATGCCTTTATAGAGCTGGCTATATTACTGAGGTTGAGTAGTGGGAGCGGACCGGCAAGTACACACTAGAGAGCCTGGAGGAGGGAGGCAAAGGAGCATGAGAGTGAACAAACATTTTTTTGAAAAGGGAAATATATTAATATCTTGAAGATACCAATTACACCCGGTCTCCGCACCTACAACTTGTTGCAAGGACATCCAGGATGCATACATCCAAAGAAAAAAATAAAAATAAAGGAAAAAATAAAGGTCCTGCTATAGTGATCGACTGCTGTCAGCCGCCGCACACAAACCACCACCAAACACAACACCCGGAAAACATCAAAGGTCTCCAAAAGCAACGCCTCCAAGAAGGAAACAGTGCACAAGCGCCGTCATTGCTCGACCCAAGATTTTAGTTTTTCACCCTGAAGAAGTCCAAACTCGCAAGACAATTCCTTCAGCAAGGCAATTGCCAGGCACAATCAATGGAGGCCAGAACTTAGGTTTTCACCCTGAAAATTCCGTACCCGAGGAGCACCACCTAAAATGAATTCCTCTAGTGCTGCTGCCCCCACTAGACACTTCTACTCCTGAGAGTTATCAAAGACCTGGCTCACTCCATCGCCTCGAAGGCTTCGTCCGTCTAACTGATCCTCCAATCTTAGCCACCATGACCTTGTCCACAATTGTCTACACCATAGAAATTGAGAAGCCAACATATCCCATGGTGTCAACAAACCACAGAGCTCCGCGTCACGCCCACATGAAACCTCGTAGGTTGAAATGGACCTACACGGCCGAATTCTATCCGATCGAGATATCTTGGGAAAGATATTCAAGAGCAGTCCCGGAACATGTCAATGACCAGATGAAGGAGGACCTATCATGCAGGCTGTTGCTGTGATGCGAGAGGAGGAGGAGGACCGCCACCTATATTATCAAGGCAGCAGGCCCCCATGCCGCCCGATCCAGCCCGCCGCCGCCCAACCGTAGCCATGGGCCGACCTCCACCAACTCACCCAGATCCCCTGCACACCGGTGAGACGAGGCTAACCCGCCGGACAGCAGCCCCAACGCGCCCGCCAAGTCCACCTGTACGCCTGGGCTAGGTCGCGCCGCCCGCGTTCGCCGGCCTCAGAAGGCGGTTGTCGCCAGCACGGCACGCCGACCACACACCATGCAGCCTCCCCGCGGACGCTGTGCCCAGCAGCCGCCGCCGTCAACACGCTGTCCCACTCCGCCGTGCCCCGCGCACGCGCCGCGCCGCCGCCCAAATCTAACATCCCGAGCCGCCAGTTTCTGACCAGGAGTGAGAAGAATTCCCTCTGCCGCCCTGGCCGACCGGGCTTTGCCCATCAGCTCGCGTCGGCGGCAGCAGGGGAGAAGGGAGGAGGGGGTGGGTTCGGTGCCAGCGGCCTGGGGCTCTCCTCGGATGCTCACGGGGCGCCGGAAGGAGTCGGGTTCAAGATGAATTTTAAACCCTGGCTAGTGGGAGTGAACAAACATTGAATCTGGGCGAAGAAGATAAGTAGAGTACTGCATTTGGAGCGATGATGACGAGCATGGTGGCAACATAAAGAAGTGAGCGGAAGAGGAGGCAGAGAGGGCAAGCATGGCGGAGGTATTAATAGGAGGGGAGATGGAGCACACATTCTTAGCAATTGGAATGAAATTTACTCGGATTGTCTGGCAGTTATTCGCTATGGTACCATAAAAATCAACAACCAAAAATCTTGTTTGGATTGTCTAACAGAATCGTGGATATGCAAAACTAAGTTTTACAAAAGCCCAAAAACCAAGTTTATGGAAAAACGACTAATCGACGTTTTTCTATATACTCGTTTTGGCTGAACATGCACGGAGTCGGCCACGAGCACTGCGACGTTCTCCCAAGTACAACCATGGCGACGCTGAAAGTCCACTAGAGGGTGAAACATTCTATGCCAGGACATCAATGAAGCGCTCGCACCACTGGCGAGCTCGCCACTAGGGGTCCGGACGTGGCCGCCGTCGTGTTGGGACGGCGAGATGGGAGCGGCCGCCGAGGGCAGGGTGAACATGGCCGACAAACTCCTCTTCCTGTACACCGGCGACAGCTACAACCTGATCTCTCTGGTCGCTGCACTCCAGGCGGAGGTTCATGGGAACTAACTACTGAGTATAAGTTAATCAACCAGCAAGGAAGTAATTCAACAAGCACTTGAACAGGACGAGAACGGAGATGTAGTTGAAGGCCCATTCCAATCCTCCTTTTTGTGAAATTTGTAGCAACAACAGAGCTCAGTAGAGCAGCGAATGCACCGACGTAACACCAACTGCACTGCTCTCCGCCCTGACATAGCAGGGCGTGCATCCCGTCGCCGGGCGGTAGTGCCTCTGCACCCTAGACCCTAGTTCCTCTCCGGCTGCGGTTGAGGCGGGGTCGCGAGGCAAGCCGCCTGTTGCACGCCCTGCGTAGCCGACTAGCCCGCCACTTGGTTCGCTTCGTCCTTGACAACGCCGTTGTCGTGTGGTTCGCTTGGTCCATGGCGACGCCGTCCTCGAGGAACTGGCCCAAGAAGAGAGACTAATCGTGTTTTCTTTTTGTTTTCTATCCAAACAAAGAATTGTATACACTCACCTAAAAAGAAAAACTAACTAAAACTGGTTTTCCTAAAAATCCTCTGAAAACTGGTTTTCTAAAAACTCACGTCTAAGTTTTGGCACCCAAACAACCACTAAATATAGTCCAAAACAAAATTTTATTCTACATAATCACTAAGGGCTAGTTCTTTTGGTGGCTTCTAGAATAAGTTCAAATAAGCTGCCCCCTATCTAGCTTATTCTGAAAGCCTAATCAAATTTATTTTTTCAGAAGCCTAGTTTTTTTTTTAGGGGTTTTCAGAAGCCTAGTAGTTAAGATTTGATTAGTAGGCTTCTAAAATGAAAATTTTTGGTTGGGCTTCTAGAATAAGGGTAGGGGGCTGCTTATTCTGAAAGCCCAAAAGACCCAGAAAAAGAACTGGCACTAAGGAATTATCGTTTAGGTAACACAAATGATCTACATAACGAACCTAATTAACCAACTAAAAACTGTTAGAAAAATAAGACACGTCCGCGGTGGAGACCAATGTGTGTGCGCGTACTGGGCATGCCGAGCTGTGCCAAGTGTGTGTGTGCGCGCCGCGTACGTAGCTGAGCTTGGTTAGCCCAGCCTCCAGCGCTAGTGGTTAGTGCAGGTTGTTAGTTGGTTAGCTAGCTAGATGGACGGCCGGGTTGTTTGAGCATTTTGTTGAAGCTGAACGTGAGCGTGAGTATAGCTATGTGGGTTAGTGTGCACGAAAATAGGGCTAGTTAGTGGCGTGAGTGGTGCATGGTGGTTGTGGCTGCATGCATCGTAGTGTCAAGTCCTTGTATAAATGGTTCCCTTTAAGTGAATGAAAAAGTGGTTGTGAGGCCACAAGCACAATGTAGCCATGGTGTTCACCAAGGGAGTGTTCTAGGCAAAGGCTTTGTGTTCTTCCTTGGTATATGGTTGCGAGCGTCTGTGTCCAGGTCTAGTGTGTGTTTTTAAGAGTAACCAAGTGGGAGATGTGAGAGTTGAGAGGTAGAAGATGGCGGCTGTGAGGAGGCAGCACGAGCAAAAACAACCGCAATTTTAGGTAGTAAATAGCTTCGTCCTTCATATTTTATTTATCTAGTCCTTTCAATGGTGGACCCCTATGTATAGTTATTTCAACTAGGCCTACGTTCCAAGATAAACACATTAAGATATTATCGTTCTGAATCCAATACTACCTCTACACACATCCTCCAGTTATGGCTTACACAATCATATTACGTACTAAGTAATCCATGTTAATTTAAGTCATGGCAAACTGACAGATAATTAAATTTTCATGGTAAGATGCTATATAGTCCCTCTGTTTCAAAATCTAAGCCCTTGAACTCAACAAGCTAGCTGCAGACCCCGGGTTTCGCTTCATCGTGCAAAAGAAAAGAAAAAGGACCGATGGCTTTCCAATGTTGGTCCTTTTCCGGTTGGAGAGAGGCTTTCCAATGATATTGAATTGTAGAATACTCGAATTAAAACATCTCCTTGTCTATAAAAGCGTGAGGAAGTAAGAGAGGCCGAGCGACTCAAACTCAGAGGATACACATAACTGAGAGGAGATAGTGTACACTAGCCATACCTTCTTGCAATTGTGCAAGATCTGGTTCTTTGTTTTGTATGCAATGTGAGTGCGCCACGATGACCACTATTCAAGGATACAAATTGTAGGATTAGAAATGTGAGCAATTGGGAAATTCAGTGGCTATGATCACCGTCGTAATCAAACAGCATGATTATGTTGTGCATCAATTTTCCGAACAATAGTATCATAGCTAAATTTCATTATTTCTATCTAAGTATTAAGCAATCACATATTCGCTAATTAGAGGGACCATACCTGCATCGATGTTAAAATTAAATATTTAGTTACTAGGACAGCCCTTTAAATTGCATTGGCCTCTTTCACACACAGAAGTGAGGCCAGGCGTATCGATTCGCTCGCTCGACTGCATTTTCCAACTGAAATGGAAAATGACTACCGAAATTGCATTGTACGTGTACAATAAACCTAAGAAAACGTGATCACAGACAGATACTTGACATGGTCACCCCCCCCCCCACCACCCCCAGCCAGGCCCATCACAAGAATAAACCTAAGAAATCCTAGATTTGCTGACTCATGACCACCATGAGTGGTTCCTCCCCTTCTGTCGATTTCCTTGTTGGAATTCTGCCCTTAGATTGGACCATATGGCACTATCATTATGAACACGCTCAAAAAACTTTGCCTAGAGGCACTTGTCGTGCCTCATAACTTTTTTCCTTTATTTATCTTCTTAATTTTTTATGGTTACAATCTGACATAACCTTACATGTGTATTTGTACATAGCCTAGAAAAAAGCTAACCGGCTCAAACTAGTAATCCTAGGTGTTGCTCGAGCACCTAGTCTCGAATTCCGGAGTGAAAACCCTACATCTGACCCTAGTTGGTTGTACCTGGCAATGGCGACGTTTTTCTGTCGTTACCTGTTGAAGCATTGCTCGTAGGTTGCTCAGACTAGATCTTCGGGGTGAAAACACACGATCCGGCAGTGGTTGGATACGGCTATGGCGGTGTTTGCACGTTGTTTCCTTCCTGAATGCATTGTTTTTAGAAAACCTTTCTCTTAGTCCATTTGTTGTCAAGGTATGTTTGGTGCCGATGGTCGTTGTTTTATATCATCAGTGGTTGTTTTGATCATTTCCGGTTTTTAGTTTTTTCTCCCTCCACCTGGCAAAGCTTCGGTCTTCTATGACTTTGCTCTCTACCAGCGTGTTTTTTTTTTGCGTGAGTGCGTTGGTGTTGACTATATGCATCCTAATCATGTAGAGTCCAAATGTGGTTGTTATGTTTGTATTCCCTTGATGCTTCATCATGAATCTATAAAAACACCCTTTATCAAAAAGGTAATCCTAGGCCATGCAAACAACCAAGCCAATTCTTAGCCCGACTCCAAATCCTACAACATACAGGACATGAAGTGCTACTAACACACGTACTGGACTCTACATTAAATCGGAACATTGATTCATACATGAAAAAACTCTAGTTGAATCAAGATTATCTCCGATAATCTCCTTTTAATCTTGCCTCGCATCCTTATACACCTCCTGGTCGTGACTCCTTGAAGATTCAAGACTTGTCGACTAAACAGTCATATCCGTACATGCAGCGCATGACCATGCTATGCTATGTTGTGTCATCACCATTGCTTGGCTGTTACCTTGCACTAGGTTCACACCATATCCCTTTTGTACTTGGTTGCAGCAGATTTTCTTTCTTCCAATCACACACCTTCTTGCTTTACGATGGTGTTGTCTACCATTGTCCGCCTTCAGCATCTCACTGAATCCATAATATATTCTATATAACTAAAGGTCAACCGATCTTTTCTAGAGTATATAGAGGGAGACATGAGATAGTTCCTTCTCCCAAATTTATAAGGAGAATAACTGCATGTGGTCTTGATCACATGGTCAATTGTATTGGAGTGTAACATATATTGTGAAGTTTAGACAAGTTACTGAAGATGTTTTATTTAACCTGCAATTTATGTTGTCTATGTAGTTTGTCGTACAATTTCGATACTCAAGGTCAAAACAAATGTAGCAGGAAGATGACTTGTCACAACCGTTGTTAGTTTATGCGATATCCATGCCTCTGTCTTATCTAGAATTGCATTGGTCGCAACTATATTTATTGGGTTTGCGTCCTATATATTCTCAAATTGGAAAGAAGACCCATAAGTAGAAAAAATATTTCTTTTCTTTAGTAGTGGATTTGTTTATATAACTTATGATAAGTATTGTATAAAATATCGGTATCTTTGACTCCTTAACTTTGACCCCACAAACTGGCGCCGATGACCCCACAAACTGGGGCCGCGAGCTTGTCGGCAATCCAAGACGCGGACATCAGACAAGAGTTCTTTCGCATCCAGTCAGAGTTTGCGGAAATTATCCATCAAGATGTCCTTCGTACCTCGGGGCAGTTCTACCTCAGACATCAACCGTCCAACAGTGAGATAGACACAACGCTACAAATGCAGGCTGATAACGCCCGTGATTTCATGACCATCACGACAGAAGGCGGCGTCATCCACGCTCCGGTCCCATGAGTCGAGTCGACAGTAGTGATGCTATGTGTAGTTCTGAAACATTGATTGGCTCATTTTGTAATTAAACTTTAATGAACTTGTATGTCTCTGTGGGTTGGATAGTCGTTCAACTTAGATGTAATCGATGCTTTTAATGTCTTGCTTTTCTCTTCCGATCCTTTTGTTGCATACTTATATATTGCTTATGTATTGTCTGTTGTTTGGCTTGTGCATAGAGATGCCGTCGTATGTCGTGTACAATGGTAAGGTTCCCGGAGTCTTCGACGACTGGGAGGAGTGTCGGAGACAGGTTCACAGTTTCAGCGGTAACAGTTACAAAGGGTACACCACTAGGGCGGAGGCGGAATCTAGGGAGAGAGGAGGGAGCGTTGGAAGAACCGGATGAAGACCAGTTTCATCGCGATGATGCTCATCATGATGATCGCAGCTCTCTTCTATGTGATGGTAGTTTAGATGATCGATATCGACTTGTAATATGAAGACAAACTCGCTACTCACGGTCTCGAGACTTGTAGTGTTCTACCTTTGTTCGGTCTTTTGAATTCGGAGACTAATACAATGAATTGTATTCAGAGACTAATCTTTTATTGTATTCGATGAATCTGCTGTTGCTGCGTGATGTTGTCTAAATTCTGTCCAATAATATATTTTGTAACCTGTGAAAATATCAGAAAAGAAAAAAAATCCCAATAATATTCATACTAGTGGCGCACCACAAATTCTGTCCAACGCTACAAATTCTGTCCAATAATATTCATACTAGTGGCACACCACACAAGAAACTAATGGCGCACTGTGATAATCACACTAATGGCGCATCACACACTGGTGCGCCATTAGTATGCCAAAGCACATGGGTACATATGGCCCCCTGGAAGGCATTCTAATGGCGCACTGTGGGCCATACTAATGGCGCACTACCTGGTGCGCCATTAGAACACCAGATACTAATGGTGCACCGCTGGTGCGCCATTAGAATTTAATTCTAATGGCATGATGCTAGTGGCGCACCAGTGGTGCGCCATTAGTAGGCAAAATTGGTGCACCACTAGCATGCCTTTTCCTAGTAGTGGTAACCTTTCAGGACATACAAACAAGGGATACCGCGGATGCATGCACTGTTTGGATGATACCGACAGTATATATTTGGATAGTTGTAGGAAGATTGTGTACCTGGGACATCGTCGATTTCTTCCAAGCAGGCATCCCGTAAAAAAGAAAGGCAAGCATTTCAAAGGTGAGGCGGATCACCGGACAAATCCTCGCCACCGTACTGGTGCTGAGGTACATGATATGGTCAAGGATTTGAAGGTAATCTTTGGAAAGGGTCCTGGTGGACAATCTGTTCCAAAGAACGCTGACGGACGCGCACCCATGTGGAAGAAGAAATGTATATTTTGGGACCTTCCATATTGGAAAGACCTAGAGGTCCACTCCGCAATCGACGTGATGCACATGACGAAGAATCTTTGCATGACCCTGCTTGGCTTTTTGGGCGTGTATGCACTACAAGAAATATGTCAAGTTGTGACCTTTTCTCAGTGACCCTGGAAGAATTGGTCATAGATTTATGACCATTTCAGACCAATTGGTCAAAAGCTGTTCGGGGGGCTCCAAACCCTAAACCATTGTGACCATTTTGGTCAGAAGGGTCGTAATTTCCTTACACGAAATGATCACAAAGCAAACAGTGCTAGTCCGCTGCCTTATTTCTAGTTGGTAATGACCAATATAGATGGTCATAGCCTTGTAGATTGTGGTGGGTTGTGATGACTAGGCACCATCTCATCAGTTTTGCCTATGTGTCATGTCCATGTGGCAGTTTTTGCCCTAGGTTGTGAAGCAACCTATATTTCTGTTATTCCAAAAATTCCCAAAAAATTCTCATAAATGTTTTGGATCATATCTTCATCAAATATGTCAAAAACATTCCTTGCCTAGTTCAAAAATAATTCAAAAATATTCATTTTCCTATTCTATTCAAAGCAGCACTTTGTGAAGGAAGTACCACTTTGGCATGTCCAAATGGTATCCATTTTCTACTGTGCTTTCCTATGCCCAAATAACCATCCTCCACCAAATGCCAGCTCAATCCATTCATTATTTTGAGCCCAGCTTCAACATTCGTACTTATGTCCAGTGTGGTACTTTGTAAAGCAAGTACCACCTAGGCTCCTCCTTTTGAGTTGAAAATTTGTGAAGACGGTCTTCTTAGTAACTGATCATCCTCAGCCAAAACTCACGCCCATTAGCCATGTGCATTTCCCGTACCGCTAATCAAACACTTGGCTGCTAATTCATGTTTGAGCATCGATTGGTCTCCTCGTGAGAATCTTATGTTGTAATTTTCTTCCTAGCACCAACCTGGGGAGTGCCCAACCCACTAGACATGCCTAGCCCGCCCAGAACACATGGCAACGCCATGGTCACGCGGTGACCACGCGGCGGGCATGCGAGTTTACGTGCTCTAGAGTTGGGGCCCTCGGCCACCACCCAAACCTCGACGTATCACCACCAAACCATGTATTTATGATTAAATAGGTCCTTATGTAACTAGAAATGATTTTTGGAAAAAATAAATAGAAAACTATGAGGCAGCTGCAGTTTAAATTTGACCCGCTTCCAACTGAATCGGCAGAAATTTGTCTTTTTCACGAGAGGTGGATCAAAAATTTTACACCAGACCATTTTGTCAATTGTGCATTAAATATGTCCTAGTATTTTATAAAAATGACTTGGTCCAATTTTGCAACAATTATTTGGTAGTTCCTTCACAAAAAAACCTCCTTTCGGGCACTCGAAAAATGGAAAATGGTTTTTTCGTCCAACAAAAATGAAAACTTCCTTAGGCAACATTGTTTGCTATTCCAATATGCACCCTTGTGCACAATATGAGATCATTTTAACAAACTATGCCATGAATGTGGCCATAAGATTGATCATTTGGCTTGAAAGCCATGAATCTTCACACTTGATAGCTCATTTCTGAGAATATTTTTTTAAAATAATTACCGTATTACAAGTTTATTATTTTTCCTAGAAACTTGGTCACATATAATGACACAATGCGAAGGTTTTCCAATTTTTTGATTTTTTTTGAATTTTTTATGCCCGTTTCAAAATGCGGTCAAAACGGCGGGAATGACCGTTCCTAGCTAGTTGTTGAATCATGGAATTTTTTTGGTGTTTCTATGATTAAATAGATACTTATGTACCTAGAAATGATTTTTGGAAAAAATAAAGAGCAAACTACAAGGCAGCTACAGTTCAAATTTGACCCGCTTCCAACTAAATAGACGGAAATTTGTCTTTTTCACGAGAGGTGGATCAAAACTTTTTACACCCAACCATTTGGTCAATTGTGCATTAGATATGGCCTAGTATTTTAGAAAAATGATTTGGTCCAATTTTGCAACAAATATATGGTAGGTCCTTCACAAAAAAACTCATTTCTGGCACTCGAAAAATGGAAAATGTATTTTCGGTGCAAAGAAAATGAAAACTCCCTTAGGCAACATTGTTTGGAATTCCCAGATGCACCCTTGTGCACAATATGAGATCATTTGAACAAACTATGCCAAGAATGTGGCCATAAGATTGATCATTTGGCTTGAAAGCCATGAATCTTTAGAGATGATAGCTCATTTCTGAGAACACTTTTTTAAAATAATTGCTGTATGACAAGTTTGTTATTTTTCCTAGGAACTTGGCCACATATAATGACACCATGCGAAGGTTTCCCAATTTTTTGATTTTTTTTGAATTTTTTATGCCCGTTTCAAAATGCGGTCAAAACAGCGGGAATGACCGTTCCTAGCTAGTTGTTGAATCTTGGAATTTTTTTGGTGTTTCTATGATTAAATAGATACTTATGTACCTAGAAATGATTTTTGGAAAAAATAAATAGCAAACTACAAGGCAGCTACAGTTCAAATTTGACCCGCTTCCAACTAAATAGACGGAAATTTGTCTTTTTCACGAGAGGTGGATCAAAACTTTTTACACCCAACCATTTGGTCAATTGTGGATTAAATATGGCCTAGTATTTTAGAAAAATGATTTGGTCCAATTTTGCAACAAATATATGGTAGGTCCTTCACAAAAAAACTCATTTCTGGCACTCGAAAAATGGAAAATGTATTTTCGGTGCAAAGAAAATGAAAACTCTCTTAGGCAACATTGTTTGGAATTCCCAGATGCACCCTTGTGCACAATATGAGATCATTTGAACAAACTATGCCAAGAATGTGGCCATAAGATTGATCATTTGGCTTGAAAGCCATGAATCCTCACGCATGATAGCTCATTTCTAAGAACACTTTTTTAAAATAATTGCTGTATCGCAAGTTTGTTATTTTTCCTGGTAACTTGGCCACATATAATGACACAATGCGAAGGTTTCCCAATTATTTGATTTTTTTTGAATTTTTATGCCCGTTTCAAAATGCGGTCAAAACGGCGGGAATGACCGTTCCTAGCTAGTGGTTGAATCTTGGAATTTTTTTGGTGTTTCTCTGATTAAATAGATACTTATGTACCTAGAAATGATTTTTGGAAAAAATAAAGAGCAAACTACAAGGCATCTACAGTTCAAATTTGACCCGCTTCCAACTGAATCAGCGGGAATTTGTCTTTTTCACCAGAGGTGGATCAAATCTTTTGACACCCAACCATTTGGTCAATTGTGGATTAAATATGGCCTAGTATTTTATAAAATTGATTTGGTCCAATTTTACAACAATTATTTGGTATATTCTTCACAAAAAAACTCATTTTGGGCGCTCAAAAAATGGAAAATGATTTTTTCGTCAAAAGAAAATGAAAACTTCCTTAGACAACATTGTTTGTCATTCAAATACGCACCATTTCTTTCTTGTCACATATGATGACACAATGCGAAGGTTTTTTATCTCGAGGAGGTGCTAGAACTGGCGAATGCTACAACTAAAGCACGTAGGGGTGATGCCGGCGGTGAGGCGGTAAACTGCGGTTGTGCGCGACAGCGCAACGACGGGAGGGTCAACGATGTGTTCTATCTAAGGGAGAACAAGGAAGATGGGGAAGAAAGTATAAAGTGGGAGGTGAATCAAATGGTTAGAGATGAAAAAATCGTAGGGTCACGAGGCGATCGACCAAAATTTAGGCCGATTGACCGGCACCTATCAGCCGCCTTTTGGAAAATGGCGTGATCCAAATTTGCAACACAGGTTTGGAGGCATTTAAAAAACCCGGAGATTTTTGAGTCCAAATTTTGGATATTCGAGCGCGAGACAGCCGGCCAATGAGAAGCGAGGGACCACCTCCACGCGGATCACCAAGCTGGACACGATCTAAGCCGTCCACCACGCACCCATCCAACGGTGGATCTTCTGAAATACCAAAACCCTAATCCACCTACCCACCCACCCTTTCTTTCTCCAGATCGGATCGAGGCCGCCCCGCCTACTCTCCCTCGTCTCCGCCATCCCCATCCACCACCGCCGCCACCATCCCGATCCACCACCGCCGCCACCAACCCCATCCACCACCGCTGCCCCACCCACCGATGACCTCGTCTCCGTCACCCCCCTCATCTCGTCTTCATGGCGCGACCATGGCATCCCCCTCCTCCTTCTCTGCTAGGGTTAGGATTTCCGCCTAACCCTCCCTCGATCTGGCAGCCGTCGGCTGCTCCGGTCGCTTCGCTGCTCCTCCTCCACGCCCACCTTGTTCGCGTCCTCTTGCCAATGGTGGCGATCTCCGCATGGACCACCCTGGCACTGACGGAGTGCATGGCGCGCCCCAGCTCAGACATGAGCCTCAGGCAGTCGATGCAGCACACCGACGCCCTGACGCGCTTGGCGTCCCAGCGCTCCTCCTCCACGCCCACCTCGTGGCTCTCCCCAGGCACGGCCACGTCCGCCACCACGCAGCTGTCCGCATCTTCCCGCAGCACCTGCACGTGCCGCACCTCCTCGCCGAGCTCACCTGGGAGGCCGACGGGAGGAGCCTGCGCAGCATGGCGAGGTGGGTGTTGATGCACTGCCGCTGCTTGCGCTCCGCCTCGCTGTGGCTCCACCACCGGTGCAAACATCCCCTCTGCGGCCGCTGCGGCGCCGTCCTCCCGAGATCCCGACCATGGTGAGCCTCCCCCTCATGCCTCTCCCCCTACCCCCTCCAGATTTCTCTCTTAATTTCTGTGTCTCTCTGTAGGTACCCCGAACGCGAGGGTGGAGCGTTGACCGGAGTTAGGAGATGTGGTTGGACAAGCGCGATGAGGATCGGCAGTAGGTCAGCAGACACCGCTCCTGCTATATATGATAAGATGCTGCCAATGTTTGTTTGTTTGCGTTGCTTGTCACTCTACTTGCATGCTCTGGATGAGATTGAGATGAATGAGGCAACTTGGTATGAGATTGGATGCTACATTCAGACGCCAACAGCCATTAGCTAGCGCCAACCAAATCAACCATATTATGATGTATGGCTTCAGTATCATGTTGTGCACTGTAACAATAGTCTCCAGCTTCATCTAGCTATCTACTGTATCTAGTAGGAGTACATTTGAACACCAACCAACAGCCGTAACCAAATCAATCAATCAATCAATTTAAAGCAGGCATCATATCCAATAGCTGCTGCCTGTAGATGTGCTTGTTGTGGTGTCATGTGCTTCTCCTGAACCTGTTATGTGTGTTCTGTAGTCTCTAGCCCTAGTACATGTGAACTATATGTTGTGGTGTAAATCATTTTCATTCTATCTTATAAACGTGTTTCTTCAATAGCTATTTCTGTTCAAGTCTTGTTGTCACTGATGTTAGCATTTAGTTTGTCTCAAGAAAATATATATATTGAAAATACAGTGTACAAATCAGCCCAAATATGTGAGCCTCGATTCTGAAAACTAAAGAGTTCATATATTGGTAGATAGACTGTGATTTAGGATATGCTAAACAGAAAGCTTTATAAGATGGAACTCTCAATATCATGACTTCACTTTGTCCTTTAATTTAATATGGTTAGAACTACCATGGTTTTTTAAGTAGTTGGGGCATTAAGAAATAGTATGATGGATGTTTGGCCTTGCATCCATCCTTCCATGAATTCATGCTTGTGCATTGCTAGTTATTGCTTTTTTTGCAGGTATTCTTCTTCCTCGATCTGGTGCAGTAGCAGCAATTCAAGGTCATTGTCATGGAGCAGCAGCCATATATTTTTCTTCTTATTCTTCCCTGAGATGACATGAGATGAGGTTTGTTTTCCTCAAAGTCAAGGTGCAGCAGCTTGATTTGATTTGATGTGATTGGATTCAGTTTCCTCACGCCTCTCTGTTTGCATTGCAGGCTCTGTTGGTCGGTCTTCAATTCTTCATGCTGCTGCTACTGCTACTGCTACATGAGGACCCTCTTCAATTCTGCATCCGTTGCGGCCGCCGCAGCTTCCACCTCTACCCGGCCGCATCCTCAAGTGTAAGCTCCCCCCTCCCTCCGTCCTAGATCTCTAGGTCTGTTGTTGTCATGCGCCATGTTCTTGATGTTGCGCGACCTCATGTGGATGCCACGAACGGCGCTGCTCCTGCGTGCAGATTTGATTCGCCGCATTAGTATGCGATTGTTGTCTCGTCGTGGTTGTTCAAATTGAGATGTACCCAGTTGATTCGTCATCTCGGGTCATAAATTTTTCTGCATTCCCTGTTGCTGTAGCTTGTTGGATGCATAGTTTGATCTCCCAATGGGAATTATTAGTGAATGGTGATGTCTATGGTCACGAGAATGGTGATGTAGTAGCTGGTATGCTTGATGCGTGTATGTCCATCTCTTTACTGTTTTGCTAGAACCATAAATCCTGATGCGCATGATGATCATGGTCTGGTTTGTTAGATCTATTCTGCTGGTGCTTAAAATTTGACATGCCTGGATTCTAAAACAAATTTTACAGCATTCTATGTTGTAGCCAAACACTTGCTCTTTATTTTATATTAAAACCATGGTATTGTGTACCTGCCAACTACGAGTAAATTACTGCAGTTTTTAATACTTTGGTTTTTTTGATACGTTGTTGTTCGATTTATTTTTATTTTGTCCCTAAACATTTTGTTCTACAATGTGCAGATGCTGGCATTTCATTCAGGACAAAGAAGTTGGATGAAGCATAGTTTTACCTCATTGAGCTAGTTCTGGGAGTCACGAACTCCTTGTAGCAGAACTTGTACGTGTGCTAGTTCTGGGAGCTGATCCTCTTTGTGTGTTATATGATGTAGCAGAACTTGTAGGGCTCCTGTGATAGACTTGGGCTGATACACTTGGGCTGTATGTGTGTTATCTAATTGTAAACCTGATGTTGATCATATTTTTATGTATGTTATATGATGTAGCAGATTGCTTCCTGCTGTTATTTGAAATATTGTGTCTGTTTTCTGTATTTGCATATTGAAATATGAAAGAACATGACCTTGACAGTAGGGTCTCACAAACTAGAACGTCACATTTGGGACCCAATTACCAGAATTTGACAATTGGCATGCGTTAAAAAAAGAGAAACAAAGGCTACGGCCCAAAAATAAAAAGGCTATAATGTTGGGCTAGGCCCATGAAATCGACCAAAAATTGACATGAAAAAAATATATAGAAAGGCCGAATTAATGGGCTCAGCCCATGTAAAACGCCCAATTGGACCGGGCTGAATCTTGTGCCACGTCAGATCGCCATGCTGGATGCCTACGTGGCCTGGGGAGGTTGCTAGTGACCAAAACGCCACAGTAGGAATATTTTGGTCATAAACGTCTTTGACCATTCCAGAAGAAAGGTCGCTATAGTCAGTTTACGACGGCCAGCTTTTGACCTTTTGTTTTTGGTCACAAAAAGGTCGTAAATGGAAATTTGTGACCTTTCAGTGACCAATAGTGGTGGTCACAAGTTGACATATTTCTTGTAGTGATGGGAAGACAAAAGATACACCTGAGGCACGGGAGGACCAGCAACGTATGCACGGAAAAGACGGCATACATCAGGGTCAGGCCAGCTATGGTCTTACCAAAGAAGAGAAGGAAATCTTCTTTGAATGCCTGCTCAGCATGAAGGTAACATCTGGCTTCTCGTCGAATATAAAGGGAATAATAAATATGGCAGACAAAAAGTTCCAGAACCTAAAGTCTCATGACTGCCATGTGATTATGACACAACTACTTCCGGTTGCATTGAGGTGGCTTCTACCGGAAAACGTTCGATTAGCCATTGTGAAGCTATGTGCATTCCTCAATGCAATCTCTCAGAAGGTAATCGATCCAGAAATCATACCAAGGTTACAAAATGATTTGGTGCAATGTCTTGTCAGTTTCGAGTTGGTGTTCCCACCATCCTTCTTCAACATCATGACACACGTCCTAGTTCACCTTTGCGAAGAGATTAATGTTTTGGGTCCTGTATTTCTACACAATATGTTCCCCTTTGAGAGGTTCATGGGAGTCTTGAAGAAATATGTTCATAACCGTGCTAGGCCAGGAGGAAGCATCTCGAAGGGCCATGGAAATGAGGAGGTCATTGAGTTTTGTATTGACTTTATTCCTGACCTTAAGCCGATTGGTGTTCCAGAATCGCGGCATAAGGGCAGACTAGATGGAAAAGGCACGCTAGGAGGGGATCAAATAATATGTATGGATGGACATTCTCTCAGTGAAGCACACTACACAGTTCTACAGAATTCCGCCTTGGTGGCTCCCTATATGGAGGAACACAAGAATTTTCTACACTCCAAACACCCGGAGAAGTCTGATGACTGGATTACAAGTGAACAGACGAGGACTTTCGCCGGTTGGTTGCAGAAATGTGCCATGCATGATGGAAATATTCAAAATGACATGTACTCGCTGTCCCAGTTACCATCTTCGAACATAATGACATTCAAATGGTAGCAGATAAATGGGAATACATTTTACATGATCAACTAAGATAAGAAGAGCACCAACCAAAAGAGTGGTGTCCGCTTTGATGCAACAACCAACACGGGAAAGGAAACATATTATGGTCATATATAGGACATATGAGAACTTAACTATGGAGGTGGTTTGAAGGTCCCTTTGTTTCCGTGCAAATGGGTCAATATGACACGAGGCGGGGTAACGGAAGACCCGCAGTATGGAAAGACAACAGTGGATCTCAACAATCTTGCGTATGCAGACGAACCATTCGTCCTAGCCAATGATGTGGCGCAGGTTTTTTATGTGAAAGACATGTCTACCAGGCCGAGAAAAAGAAAAGATAAGGAATCGAATGGATCATACGACGAGCCAAAGTGCCACATAGTTCTTTCAAGGAAAAGAAACATCGTGGGTGTGGATGACAAGACAAACATGTCAGAAGATTATGAAAAGTTTGATGAAATTGCTCCATTCACAGTGAATATTGACCCGAGCATCCAGTTAAATGATGAAGATTTTCCATGGCTACGGCGCAAAGGGACACACATGAAGAAAAAGTTTCACACCCAAAGATCTGGGATGTGATCGGCTTCACTATCATCACTTTCTTCTATGTTTCACACCCAGGAGGGAATCTCTGTAATATTTAGGGTAGTTATGTGTTTTGGCATTTGAAACGCGAAGAAATTTTATGTGCAAACAAATTCTTTCATGCATTTATTGATTTTTTTCAGCTAAATGACCCTGAAATTGAAAAGCATTTCAAATGAACTCATAAAAGGTTGAAAGTTGGCATGGCATCATAATTTCACCCGCTTAGCATGTGCAAAAAAGTAGAGAGGGTTACGACAAAAACTGGATACACTTCGTGTACAAAATGGACAATCTCTTTCGAAGTATCAGTGTTTCGGACGAAAACTCATCTGTTACAAAGGCATTTCATTTTTTAAATAACCTAAGCATTACCAAATTGAATATAATGATAAAACACACTAATATTAAACATAATAAAAAAGAATCACTGAAAAATATTTTTTCAAAGTTAAGTTATTCACAAACTAGTGATTCACACAAATTTCAAATAATTCAAAATTTAAACTGTTCAAATTTGAAAACTACCAGCACTAACAGAAAGTTTGTAATTTTTTGTACCTAAAGCAAAAATATTCACAAAGAAACTCTAAATACAGCAAAAGACAACTCAAAAATAAATAAAGCAAAAAAATTTAAGAAAATAAAAAAGCCTGCCTACTGGGCCAAAGCGGCCTGCATACGACTAGAAAAATAACATTTTGTTGGGCCAGGATGCAGGCCCGCAAAGGCCCAGTAGGCCCACAGGGCAGCACAAAACAGGTAGGACTAGTAGGCCTGCTTAGGAGAGGAGCTCGAGAGAGCTACCACACTGGGGTTATAAACTAGTGCGGTCGCCCCTCGACTAGCGAGGTGGGACTAAACTTGCTGCACCGCACTGCGCCAGCGCACACCCTTTAGTACCGGGTGGTGGCTGCAACCGGTACTAAAGAGGGGGTCTTTAGTACCGGTTGGCGCCACCACCCGGTACTAAAGGGGGGCGCTTCCCACCGATTGGCCTGGCCAAAATAGACCTTTAGTACCGGTTGGTGGCTCCAACCGGTACTAAAGGTCCATCCTATATATACAACACGTGAAAAAAATTTAGTTTCCCTCTGTTTCTTCTCTCCGTCGACGACACGCACCGCCTGCCCCGATCGACGCTGTCGCCGCCCCGGCCGTCCCCGCCCCTCGTCGCTGCCCCCGTCGACGTCGCCGCCCCGGCTGTCCCTGTCCCCGTCGTCCCTGTCGCCGCGCCCCGCCCCGTCCCATCGCCCCGTCGTCGCCTCGCCAGTGAGCTCACCCCGGCCGCCATGTCCACACACACACACAAACACACTACACACACACAAACAAACACACTACACACACACACACTAGTTTGTTAGTTATAAATTTTAGTTATAGAAATGTTTCTGTTTTTTAGTTATAGAAATGTTTGAATTTTTTGTGTTTTCTAGTTATAGAAATATTAGAAATGTTAGTTATATAGAAATGTTATAAATTTTTTCTGTTTTTTAGTTATAGTAATATTTATAGAAATGTTAGCAATTTTTCTGTTTTTTAGTTATATAAATATTCGAAATGTTATAGAAATGTTAGTTATATAATCAGAAATGTTAGAAATTTTAGAATTAGTTTTAATTAGATGAATTAGATTAATGTCAAATTGTTAGAATTTGCATATATATAGAATTTTAGTTATCACAATCCAATCATTTAAAAATGTTACTTTTTGCGGGCATATAGTATTTGTTCTCGACGATATGCCCGGTCCGCATCCTCGCCGTCGACCCATTCGCGATGACGTCCTGCTTCAGAGGACCCATGTCCGGGACTAGGCTCCGCCAGGCTGGCACTGGGAGGTGCTACCTAGAGGAGCGCGCCGCTTGGTGAGGAACCCGGCCTCGGGTCCCATCGTCGACCCTGATCTCCTTTGGTGGCGTTCGCGTGGGCCACCTTCGGTGCAGAGGGAGCCGACACCGTCGAAGGTGGTGCGTCACCGTGTCAAGGAGGAGGACGAGCACGTCCATCGCTACATGGCTTCTATGGACGCCAGGTTCTCCAATACTTGGCAGGTTCTTTGGGCAAATGACCGGAGATATGATCATGTGATGGTTCCTTCTCTTTGGGTGTCCACCGCCCGCGCCCCAGGAACCGCGAGTGGCCTAGATTCTTCTGTAGTACTCGATCTTTATTAGGTACCTAGCCAGTGATGTATTCGATATATAATATTCGAGATGATGTATTCGAGATTATATATATTATTTGAGACGATGATGTATTCGAGATTATATATTAATCGAGACGATGCATATATTATGTACTATATATATGATTCAGTTTTTCCTTATTGATTGCATCCATGCATTGTACTTTGAATACTAAATTGTTTTATATTTCTTCTGTATTAGTTAAGTAAAAGCTATGGCGGACAATACCGGCAGAGAGAGAGAAGAGGAATTGTTCGACATCATACGCAGCCCTCACAGGCTAGATGATCTTAATGAAGCAGATGATGGCTCCCAATATCTGAACAATACCGGAGAGGGTGATGAAAAGATATTTGATCTCGACGACCGAGCTGATGAAGTCATGAACTATGATTATGATTATGATGACACAGACAATGTTTATGATGACACAGACAATGCTGATCTTCAAATAAGAAAGACTACTGGCGAGGTATATTTATATAAGCAGGCGTCATGGTGATCATCACATGTTTTTTTTATTTGAAGATATATTAACGAATCGATCTTTCTTCTTTCAGCCCTCCGGATCGAGCAAATCTGCTTCTACAGACAGGAGGACAAAGTGAGGCCCGGGCAGAAAGTTGAAGGAGGGTGTAAAGTACAACATTGAATCCACCAAACCTAGTGGCGAACCCCTCACGCCTAAGAACATTGCAAACAAGTGGACTCGTCAGTGCAGAGTTCTTGTGAAGGACCAACTTCCGATCTCCATTCAAGAATGGAAAGAGCCAAAAACTAAACGTCCAGGTGTTACTTGGGTCGATGACAGAGCAAAAAAAGCCCTTTGGGAATCTCTGATGGAACATTTCACCCTACCAGATTATTTCACTGAAGCAGATGTGGAGAAAGTCAAGGACACTGCTCTTAAGAAGATGGCAATTGCATTCAACACCCACAAGAAAACTGTATGGGCCAACTACCTCGCTGCAGAAAGGAAGACTCCAGAATTCACGGGAACACTGGAGAAGCAAAGAGAACACTGGGACGATTTCATGAAATTCAAGGAATCAGAATTATCTAAGGAACGGTCAATAAAAAACAAGGCCAATGCCGCAAAAAAGACGCAGTTCCATAGGCTGGGTCTAGGTGGCTACACGGTGGGAATGCCTAAGTGGAATAATTCTGAGCAAGAGATGGAGGATGCAGGGGTCACTCCGGTTACTAGGAGCTGGTCCCCCAGGTGCAGAACTTGGTTCTATGCGCATGAAGGGCGTTGGACCCGAAGACAGGCCTGGTTTCGCAGAAGGTAAGTCTAAAAGGAGCCCAACAAAAGATATTTGATGCCATAGAAGAAGCTCGAACGGGAGTGTTCATGCCCAACAGAGAGAATGACAAGCTTATGCGCGCCCTGGGAAATCCTGAACACCCGGGACAAACACGAGGCAAGGGCGTTATTCCCTGGTATGAGAGCTTTTCGTAATGGAATGAGGACTACAGGTCCTGTGCAAGAAATAAGATGGAGGAGGGGAAGAAGAGGAAGCTGGAGGAGGATCAGAGGAAGCAGGACGCAGAACGCCTTCAAGGCCTAGAAGCAAGGCACGCGGACTTGCACTACCAAAAAAATACACTTCCGTGATGATACATGTTTGTCACAGTAGGTTGCGTTTTCTGTCATGCATGTACATCCATGACGGTTTTATGACAGAATCAAGATAGTCATACCTGAGCTTTCATAGAAGTGTTCCATGACATTACCAAAATTATGATCACGGAAGTGTCCACTTCCATGACCATAAATCGCGCGTCACCAAAGTGCTTTCGTCAAGGGTGACCAACACGTGACATCCACCGTAACGGAACGCCGTTAAGCTATCGGGTCGGATTTTGGATCCGATAACCCGTTAACAGCCACGACCAATGCCGATTTTCCATGTGTAAAATTCTCATTGGTTGACGGATCCACGCGTCAGCTTCGCGTTGGCACAGGTGTCACTCATCCAACGGTCGAGATGGGCCTATGATATGTTGACATGTGGACCGGCCCAAAAGTGGCCCACAAAGTTTAAATGGGTCGGCCCAACCGAAGGCCCATAAGATTTAGCGGACCATAATGGGCCGGCCCAGCTAAAGGCCCACAAAATTTAGCAAACCATAATGGGCCGGCCCAGCTAAAGGCCCACACAATTTTGCAGACCATAATGGGCCAGCCCAGCTAAAGGCCCACAAGATTTTGCGGACCACAATG